>NC_069723.1:1224107-1469107 GCF_027358585.1 Pangasianodon hypophthalmus
TGAAAAAAAGCGAGCGCTGCGGCGACGGTGTAACCATGGAGACTGGCGCCAAGGGCAACCAGCTGCAGCGTAGTACGCACCTATAATTAAAGCCAAAATATTCAAATACACACATACACACCCCAAAAATAAAGGACAATCATTTGTTTACAGACACACACACACACACACACATCTAAGAAAACTTCAACATTATTCCACAAAAAAAAAAAAATTTAAAATCATGTGCACGTGCAAACGTGTGTGTGTGTGTGTGAGAAAGAGTGTGAGATAGGAAAAATGATACTTGGAAAGGGTGAGATGTTAACTCGTCTCACCCTGATCTGGCCCACTGAAGAACTCTTTCACCTCAGAGAGACAGCGAGAGAGAGAGAGAGAGAGAGAGAGAGAGAGAGAGAGAGAGAGAGAGAGCGAGAGAAAGAGAGAGAGCGCTTGAGCTGCATGAGAAGCACATCGTGTTCAGTGTAGCCGTGTAACAAACACCTCTCAGCTCCTGTCACTGCTGTGGCCTCTCCGAGGCAGGGGGTCCATAAAGGGTTCACACGCACAGAGCTTTCACACACACACACACACACACACACACACACACACACACACACACAACCCACCCACCCACCGAGTTGATCATTAGTTCCTACTACAAAGTGCCAGGATTGTGACTGCATCTGAATTAGTAATCATCCGGCCGCCTGCTTGTTGTTCACACAAGTCATTTCTGTATATAAACAATACAATAACATCCAGAACGCTGTGCGCATTAACTGAAAAAACTCTCTAACCCTTTACCTGTCCCTCAACGTGCTTACGATTATTGTCTGGGTCGAGGAAAAGTCCTCACTGATCAGTGTGTTTGGGAAATACTACACTGTTTTGAATCATGGATTACTAGTAGAGCCAAAGCAACCTTGACTTAAAGGAAAACTTCACCCTGAAACACATTAAATACATTTATATTAGATTCTGGTGCTAATTTGTATGTTTTTTTTTTTTAATTCCAGTGTCAAATTTCGCCGTTTGCTCCAGAATGCAATGCAGATATACGACGCAGTTGCGTGAGTTAAGTCAGAGACTCGGCTCAGCTAGCTAGTGATCTATAAGACGACGAGTGTAACGATGTTGATGATGGTATTAGCATGAAATTTGAAGCTTCGGAAGCTGATCTGTTTGAGCAGAGTGTACGGATGATGAGGTGGACAGACTAAAAGACTAAAGCACTGCTGCATCACTCTTTTTATGTAGAGAGTTCATAGTCAGAAGTCAGAATGAAGTCATTCGAGCAACAAAGTTGGGGGGAAAAAAACACAAGCGCCTCCATGTTGTCCTTTTGTTAGCAGAAATCTAGAAAGCTAACTAATGAGTGATGTAAATACCTCATCAAAACAGTGAACTGTGTCATCAATGTTATGGATTTAACAAGCTAATTTGTCTGGGTGTGTTTTCTAGTTTGGAGGTTGGAAATTCCAGGTGATGAGTTTTATTCACATGCAGCGTTAATCCGGAGGCACTCAAATGGCATTGTGGGTAAGTTAGCCATGAAGCCATGAAAACAGACCAACATGTCGATGAAAGAATTGCAAAACATAAAAAGTCACGTGTTAATTATAAAGATTAACGTGCAACTTGTTCAGGATGGAGTTTTTTTTTTCTCTACTCCTAAGCAAAGATCACACACAGAGCTCACTCTCAGCTCCCTGGCAAGAACTCTGATATTAATCAGCTGCTGTACGAGTACAACTGCGTCAACACTTACTGCTGAGTCACTCACTGACTAAACCGTTCATGCCATTGAGGACCAACTCCAGCACAAAGAAGCACAATATGGACTCGTAAGCTGTCGCAGGATGTAAGCGAATAAGTGCAAGCAGGTCAAGTTCTCCGCACTCCATTCACAAAAATATATATGTATCAGTCTTCATCTGTCCGTCACATCGAGGGCACCTGGGATGTAGCTACACCCCTCCGCCCCTCCACCCCGCTAAAGTCTGAGAAAGGGATTTTCCGCTGAAAGCTCAAACTGCACAAGTGGGAGCTGTTTTATAAACAACATGACATGCACATTCCTTATTGAATGCTGTGACAAGATCTCTCACACTCACTTTTTCCACACAAACATGCACACAGAAAATTCAGTTCCTAACCCTTAAAGTGATTTAAAATCTAAAATCGACAAAGCATCATACACATTAGTTGAGGCTTACCTTCTCTAGAAGTGAGGTTTCCTCTGGCGTCATCTGCTTTCTGAAAGTTTATACTGGCATAAGCGCTCGGTTCCTCCACCGCCCCTGCCGCCCCGAGGTCCACCTGCCGGGTCTGGAAGCTCGAGCTCCAATCCTGAACAAGCGGCTCTCGGTTCTGAGCCAGATCCAGATCGATGTAGTTCAGGCCATTTTGGTTCTGAGGGTCAATGCTGGATGCCGTGCCAGCAGCAGGAGGAGCAGCAGCATTGGAAGCCTCAACAGGCTTTAGCCAAACACTCTCAAATGAAGCAGAGCTGTGGCGTTTGACGTCTTCTGACTGAAAGCCCGTGGCTGTGCTTACGGCCCCTTTGGTTGTTGTGGAGGCAAACGTTTCCGAGCTGTGCCGTCTCCTGCCTTGCGGGTCCACCCGGATCACTTTGGCACCCTGGTTTCTCGCAGGAGTCGGGTTTACCCGGGAGAAGGCACTGAGATCTGTCAAAGGACCAATAAGCACAGACCTCCCTGGGGCTGCACCTAATGTTGAGATGTCATCACTGTGTGACTCGGAGCAGAGCAAGACTTCCGGGTCTTGTAACGAAGTGTTTATAAGCATTCTCTGGGAATCAGGATAGGCGGTAGAGTAAGAGCCCAGCTGCATGCTCATGTAGTCACGCTCACGAATACTTTCACAAGGCAGGTGAGGCGAGGAGGCCAGGTTTTCTGCGGGACTAACAATGGCATAGTCTGGGGAATTAGACGTTGATTTTCTAGATTGTGAGAGCAAGCTCTGTGAACCTAGCTGCATGTTCATGTAGTCTGAAGAAGTCGGATCTGATTGGACATCGGCTCCACTACCAGCGAACACGGGTGAAAACAGTGATGCTAAGCTCGTTGAAAATGCTTTGTCATTAAACTCAATGTTGACATACTCTCCCGGACTTTTGGGCTCACCCGGGAAAGGGCTTTCACGCATTCGTGGAAGAGTGCTAGCTCTGTTAGCATCCAATGATAGCCTTGTTGGACGTGCCAGCCTAGAGTTGACCTCTGACCTTTTGGGCCTGACAGAAGGTTGTTGTGAACTACTCTGACCACCCAAACTGTCACTGCTCGCCGAGGATGAGGAAGAATCAGCGCAAACCAAGCGACCGCTGCCAAGTGACATCCGCAAGGGACTCTGGTCCTGCTTCCCGTTGGCGTGTTTGAAGGAACGGGGTAGAGAGTAGTAGGCGTACGCTGGCCTGGACGGCTCGTCTACGGGGTTGAAGTAGCAGTCCGGTGGGGTGCCGGTGGTTGAGCCGCTAGCAGGAGACATGTTTATATAGTCTCCACATGAGGACACTTTCCCCTCTGTGCTCTCAACGGACAGCGTGGGGTTCATGCCATTGGTCCAGATCTTTCTGTAGTTTGTAGAAACATCTGGTGAACAGCTACCACTCGGTGACATCATCATGTAGCCATTGGAGTCCACTCGCGAGTGCTGCCGTGGATTGATAATCTGCTGTGGGGCCGAAACACTTTTTGGACTCATAGGCATGTAGTCTCCGCTGTTTCCCGTTACCACGGCAGGCGCTACACCTGGTGACATTGGCATGTAGCCGTCGTCCTTGTGACTGGACTCACTGCCACCTTCCGGGGTTGGCATATCCAAGCATTCTTCAGGATACGAATTTGTGGACAAGTTCCGATATATTGATGGTGATGATGATGATGATACAGATCGGCTGCGATTATATGCTGGTGTCATGACTGTGTATTCATCCAGAGACACAGCAGATGACTGTGAAGGTGTTTTTTGGTGGCATGTAGATGGGGGTGACAGGGTGCCAGAAGAATGAGTCCTTTTCCTGAAACATTTCTCCAAGTCTGGCTCGTCCAGCGTTCCTCTGGACTGGCTCCCAGTGCTAGTTAGTGAACCAGACTTGGTCATGCATATGTAGTTATTCAATTCCTCCTCCTTGGCAGGAGGGGTATGTCCAAGTGAGTCAGGGGTCACGCTGCGGAAGGAACTTCGGAAATCGCACGGACTGGATCCGTATTCATCTGAGGAGATGAAGCCTCCATCACTGGGCGACCCTGATATAGAGGCACTGGAGCGTCGGGGGAAAAGACAATCGGAAGTGGACCCGTGTCCACTAGTGCTGCTGGAGGACAGACTTACAGGGCTGATAGCTGATGGGGAGCATCGTGATGATGGTGTGGGGATGGACCTGCTATGGTTTAGCGGTGGATGCAGTCTGGATCTGCCCCTGTGTCTTTGGGACTGTGGCCTAGAGGATCTTTGACTACTGGGGCTCCCATCTACAGACGCTGGCCTAGACATAGTTCCTTCTCCGTCGCTGGATGCTCTTACTCTGAACGAATGGCTGTGTCTGCCTGGGCCGGCTGGAGACGTAGCCGTCACGCTTTCAGCCCTGATGCGCCTTCCCAACCCGACCTGACTCGGAGGAGGGTTGTTGTGATGATGCCTTGTCCTCACTGGCACGGAAATGGGATTGGAGCAGTTGGAAGAAGACTGGCTTTTGCTACGGGGTCGAAACTCTTCACTCATGGCTTTCATTGCCTCTAGGATAGTTTCGTGCATGTTCTGAGCCACGACCGAGTCGTCAACCTGCATCCAAAATTCCCCGGGCCCAGTCACCGCAGACCTCCCGACTTCGATGAAAAAGAAATTCTCAGAGTGACCACACCTTCGGATGTTCATTAGCTGCAAAACGACCGCCGCAGCGTCGGAATTGAGTTTCACAAAACCCAAAGTCTTATTCGTGAGACACAGTCTGTAAACTCCGATTAAGTTTTTGGTCTGTCCAAGTCCCTTTGGTTTCAGTATAACTTGCCATACTTCTTTAAAGGCAGGCCCGGGTGTAGTCTCTCCGTAATTATCATCTCCGATGCCGTTGCTCCTGGCACTTTCGTGGACCTTCCCTCGGTTGTGAAGGTCTACTAGGGCTTGATACCATGCATCCTGCTCCAGCTCGTTGTCTGCTGCGACGGCGAAGTATTCGTCCTTGGTGTAAAGGGCGACGAGGTATTTGTTTTTGGAATCCGCCCTTTTGTTAATATTGAAGCAACTCTCGAGTGGGATTGACCTTTTTGGAGCCCCAGACTTGTGTCTCCATTTTTTCTCATTCTCGTAGTACTCCAACCTGGAAGGTCCAGTATCGCTTGCAGCTCGCAGAACAAAAAACCTTTTGTGCATGCTTTTGGGTTTCCTTAAATAACCCACCTTTCTCACGTCCGAAAAACAAGCTTTCTCTGTAGATGGACTTGCCATTTTATGAGAGGGAGAAAAATATTTTTCCTTTTTTTTTTTTTAGGATTGCATAAATTTCAGAAATTCATAAAAAAAAAATGGGAAATGGGTCATGAAATTAAACTCTCTTTCCATTAAGGGAAAAAAATATTTTAAATTTTTTTTTCAAAAATTAAAAAAAAAAAAAACACCGCGCTCGTGCTGTTTGCTCTTCCAGCAAAGTTATTTATTTATTTTTTTTTTTTTGCTTCCAATGGCTAAGCTAGCTTAGCAGCTCATGCCAAAACAAGCACTCAAAAGACCTCACTAAGGTCCATTCTTTAGCAAAACGGTGTGTTTTTTTAATCTCAGACAAGTTTAAATAACCCATGATTAACTTGATACCTGTGTGAAAGTGCTGGAGAGTTGTTTGCAAGAAGCAGAAGAAGAGAAAGAAGAAAAATAATGATAAGGGGGAGAAAAAAAAAGTCTCTTTTCAGTCCGGAGTTCCGTAATCACTATCAAAACAAGCACCGTCTGCGTCTCCCATTTACTCCACCGGGAGAGCGCGAGACTATCCCGCACGCCGGAGTCACGCATGCACGAATCCAAAGTGCACCCAGTCCCATTCAGCAGCTCGAATATAAATAAATCCAAAACAAACAAAAAAACAAAAAC
Organism: Pangasianodon hypophthalmus; assembly: GCF_027358585.1. NCBI lineage: Eukaryota > Metazoa > Chordata > Actinopteri > Siluriformes > Pangasiidae > Pangasianodon > Pangasianodon hypophthalmus. Next base: position 1,230,192 of record NC_069723.1, read on the forward strand.
ACCAGCAAGCACCACCAGCGCGTGCTCGCAATCCCCGCACCCGCGTCCCCGTCCTGCGCCGAGCAGCAGCACTGAGCACGTGACACGCCAATGCGTGGCCAGATGAAAGCGAGCAGCTCAGCCTACAACACTGTACACCCCAAGCCCCGCCCACTACACCACGACCGCCTCAACCTCGCGCTCTCATTGGACGCCTGGGTTGTCCATCATCCTGAGCTATGAGCGAGGGAAAAAAAAAAAAACAACAACAACTCAAAGTTTGCTGTAGCCGTAGGCGTAGTAAAGGACACTACAGGTTTTGTTCACTTCAATCATTTTTTTAAATAAATCGCATCTATGGTCCATCTTGTCTTAAAGTGTAAAATAATAAAAAATATATCAAAATTAAACAGAAAAAAATATTTATTTCACTGTTTTTGGTCCAGTTGCCACCTTGGCATTATCTGAAACCCCGCCCACTTGGCACAGGTTATACATCCCTGAAGATCTCTCTCTCTCTCTTTCTCTCTCTCACTCTCTTTCTCTCTCTCACTCTGTGTGTGTGTGTGTGTGTGTGTGTGTGTGTGTGTGAGTGAATTTATATCATATAGACGTACCAATTTCCTCTATAAACCTTATAATCCACACTAACTACAATGTAAACACATCAAAACCTACTGTATTTTTAAACACAGTAATAAATGTTTTCTACATTTCCAACTAATAATCTCTCTATATCTTTTTTTTATATATTTATTATGAAATTAGACTCTTGAACTTTTATTTATAGGCACAATAACTCTGATAATGATGGGTTATGATGTCTGACGTCCACGACTTTGCTGTGCTTCACGGACCCCTGGGGGACCCGGCTTGGAGAACCGTAGCTCGTGATGATTCATGAAATTTTACATCATTATTATCTTTCGTACTGAAAAATGGCATAAGATATTTTTATATTTACTAGTGTATATCTTTATTCATTCATTCATTCATCTTCAGTAACCCCTCCTTCACACCTAGGAGGAATTTCACATAGCCAGGCCACATACTGGCATGTTTTTTTTGGACACTGGGAGGAAACCGGAGAACCCACACAGACACGGTGAGAACATGCGCAGAGGCTCCACGCAGATAGTAACCCAAGATCAGGATTGACCTGGAGACCCTGGAGCTGTGACGACGCAATGCTACTCACTGCGCCACCATCCCACCCTCTGGAATTATGTTGTGTGTATTTTTAAAACCGTTTTCCTCAAAATCTTTTTCTTCTATATGCAGAACCTAAAACTTCTAGATGACATGCACTTATGAAATTGTACATCTTCAGGATAATCCAGAAGAATTGTGATTATTGTTGGATTACCATTAGATTTAATTTTTTTTTAAATGGCTTTTTTTTTTTTATAATAGAACCAAATGATTTTTCCATCAAACTATTCTGTAAACACAGTTCACAGTGAAATATATGAATATTTGAATCTTAACAACATTAAAGTAAGATAAAATAAATTTTATTAAGTATGCACGTGTATACATATTTAACTAGACAAAGCCTCATTTGCATAATTAAATCTACGATTTTGATTAATTCTCAATACATATAAGAATATCAGCAAACTGGCAAAAATTGATTGAAATATCTATTGTTTTTTTTCCATTTTACTCTATTCACCTGTTGTGTCTTGCCTTAAACACTCCATAATTAATAATTAATAAAGTCCATGGGTGTGAATCGTAGCATCCTTGCAAGAGTAGTGATCCCTCTCTCTCTTACACAGTCGAGGAAAGAGATTGCAGATGAAATGTTGTGTGAGAATTGTGTGTTGATTTATTTCATACAAACAGAGACTGGTACTAATGAAGTAAACGTGTGCCGCATTGGGCTGCAGTGCAGAATCTCTTACGCCATGTATTTTGTGACAACGCTGCCGCCTACAGTTTTAGGTTTGCAAACAGTGGTGTGATCTGCACCTCTCTGAGCAGCATTGCATTCCTTCTTTCTTTGCTCGAAAGACCCTAAACGGTGAAAAGTGTTTTTAATACCTAAGCCTAAGCCTAACCCTGCTGAATTCTCGATTCTGATTGGTCAGAAGATGTTGACGAATACTTAGAACTGCTAAGTGATAACAGGAAATAACGTGTCTCTCAGACGTTCCACAACATGCAATGTAACTATAAATTGATTTATTAAAAAAAAAAAAAAGAAAGCATAATGTGTTGATCATTTATAAATGAAAAATTGAAATCGTTGACAAATTACTGTGGTGTAAGAGGAATAAAACACTTCAGGATGTGCTGTTTTTAGAAAATAATTAACTTTTTCTGATGGTAATCGTAACTCACAATTTCATCATCATTGATTATTTTCCTATAACAGCACGTCTGCAAGTGTTTTATTTCTTTATAGAGACAGTGCTGAGCTATTATACAGAGTTCTTAACACTGATATTATGAAAACAGTATTAATAGAGTTTTCACTGTATGCCTGTTTCAGTTCTAGATGTTTTCTGTAACTAATAATTCAATAAAATAACAATTACACACAATACAAACAATAGAAGAAATGATTTGTCTTCATTTAAACACAAAAAAGCATTCACTTTTAATGATAGGACTACAGTATTTTCTCTCAGAAATAAACCTTAAACTTATTCATATTATGCAAAGCAAAGCAAAAAAAAAAAAAACAAGACTTCTGTTGTTGTTTCGGACCATGCCCTGTTTCCCTGGTGTATAAACATCAGATTGTACACATGCAATCCATTACCATGGGGCAAAACTACAGAACAGAGACAGAATGCAGTCTTGACTGGAGGCCATTTTGAAAAGCAATCGTATTACATCATCATTATTGTCACCATTATGCCATTATTATAATTGCCATAACTCTCATTTACTTCAAATTGTATTACCAGAGAGAGCGAGAGCGAGAGACATAGTGATAGAGAGCGAGAGAGACAGCCATAGTGATAGACAAACAGAGAAAGAGAGAGACAGTGACAGAGAGAGAGAGAAAGAAAGAGAGAAAGAGAGTGTGAGAGATAGAGACAGACATAGTGATAGAGAGAGAGAGAGAGAGAGAGAGAGATACATAGTGATAGACAGAGAGAGAGAGAGAGAGAGAGAGAGACACACACACAGACATAGTGTGTGTGTGTGTGTGTGTGTGTGAGAGAGAGAGAGAGAGAGAGAGAGAGAGACATAGTGTGTGTGTGTGTGTGTGTGTGTGTGTGAGAGAGAGAGAGAGAGAGAGAGAGAGAGAGATGTGGGGTGGGGGTGGAGAGAGATTACTACATTACATCATAGCACCGGGTTCAGAGAGTACAAACCTCTCTCTCACACACACCTTCTTTCCTCTTGCTTGAACTCTTGCTGGATTTTACATCAGGGATTCTCAAGCTTTTTTATTTTCAGCTAGAGGCCAAAAAAAACCTCCACAACCCCCTCAGTTTAATCAACATAACCCTATATACATAACTATTCAGACATTAGGCTCATTATTTAAATGTCTGCTATAATATACTGCCATATTAACTGGAACCATTGAACATTTTTTGCTGCGTTCGACTTACCTCGGAAGTGGGAGGTCAGAACTCCGTCATTCGCAAAACTGCGTTTCGAGCTACAAAGTGGGGAAAAAACATGAAGTTAGCAAGAATCTAGCTAGCTAATTTGTCATGAGTGATGTATATTCACCTCCTCAAAGCACTGAACTGTACAGTCAGAGATAGAGATTAATATTAATATTAACAGAGATAGAGATTAACATTTGCTTTAGCGCAGTATGTTGACTGCGCTAAAGCAAATACTAGTATATACAGAGTAACACATTTAAAGTTAAGAGGTGCTTGTTTACAGTTGATGCTGTGAGCAGCCATGTTGATTTGATGCAACTCACTGAACTCGGGGTTGAGGAGACCTTCCTGAGTTTCCGAGCAGGAATTCCGAGTTGAAGGGGTGTTTTCTTTGTTGTTTCCTAGTCGGAGGTAGGAGTTATGAGTTTTAGTCAAATGCAGCATTTATTCCCGAAGTCTAATGGGAGTTATTTTACAAAGAAAATTGTATAAATTGTAAGAAATTATTGTATAAATGTATAGTTCATATGGTGAAGTCTTCTGTAAAGAAGACATTGATGGAAGGAGACTCCAGTGTTATTAATTTCATGACAGAAAAAAAAGAAAGGCTGGTGAGAGACAATGTGCACGAAAACAGGAGCTAACTTGTCTCAGGGACGTTCCACGACATTAAACATAACTATAAACCGATAAAAGTATGACGTGTTGCTCATTAATAAATAATAAATTGTAACTCTTGTCAAATTGCTGTAGTATAAAAGCAATAAAACACTTTGAGATGTGTTGTTTTGGGAAAATATTCCACTACATTGTGTTTTATTCCTTACTTAATTCTAGTGACATGATAATGAGGCTAATAACTAGAAGAAATCAATAAAAATATATAAGAGATTTGATAATTGCTGTAACTAAATAAAAATTAAAAAAAAAAAAATAAAAATACTGACCCATGGGCTAAGTTGCGTTTGGGAGCCCCTTCATTTAAACACACATACAAACACACACACACACACACACACACACACACAACATGCTCATTCCTGCAGCAACTGCACTGCTGCTGGCCCCATGGTTGCTATGGCAACGCAGCACAACACAGACACTGCCTGGTCTGCTTACATCATTTGCACCGTATAATACTCATGCCGTTTACTCCCTAAGCACCTTTTAATCTCTTATAACATTTACCAAAATTCCTTTCCCAGCTCCCTTATTTACCTCTCTAAAACACGTTCACGTTTAGATACTGTTGGATAAGAGTGTTTTCAGAATGTTGTCATAGATTATTGCATTTACATTTATTCATTCATACTTGTACACGAAGCAGTGGGTCAAACTACAAGCGATAGTCCTGTTGAAGAAGAACACTTACCTGCAGTGAGGGTTTAGCTGATCTTCAGTAACCCGCTTTATCCTGGTCAGGGTCACTGCAGATCCAGGAATACACCCTGGATGGGACGGCAAAACCATTGCATGGAACCTTGCACACACACATACACGCACACACACACACACACACACACACACACACACACACACCTAGGGACAATTTAGACTAGCCAATCCATCTCCATGCATGTTTCTTAGAGGAGGGAGGAAACCAGAGAACATGGAGGAAAGCCACATGGGGAGAACATATACAGAAACACCACACAGATCGTAACCCGAGCTCAGGATTGCTCACTGAGAGAGAGAGAGAGAGAGAGAGAGAGAGAGAGAGAGAAGAATTCAGAAAGTAACTGCAGTGTACTTCATTATTGATAGTGGCTATAATAAAAGTTCAAACAAGACGTTTCAGACAAAAGTCCTTCATCAGCCGTGCAAGCAATGTGCTCCTGAGGCTTTGGTGAAACCCATCGTTGATGTAATAATCATTCTCAAGACACGATCTTCATTCCAAAGTTTTGAGGGTCTAGATGAGCTCCTTCTCCTTCTACATCCTACATCTCCACACTCCTCACTTCACTGGTCCCATAACAACAGCGAGCGATGCAAACCAGAATGTTATGTTGTGATGAATGTTATGTCCATCGCTATTGAAGTATCTCACCATTGGTAAGGAGAAAGCCAGTTTCCTCTTGGTTTCTCCGGCTCTTGCAGGTGGTGCACGAGAAGTGTTGAGTGACAAAAAAACATCCTTTAGAGCCTGTGATTGTAGTGACAATGTTAATAAATTAACATGTAGGACAGAAGCATCATAGGTACTGATCATTTAAATCACTCCTGACGAGCTATATGTCCATGATGTTTTGATATGACTGAGGGTTCCTTAAATAAGGAAAGCAGTCTCTGGGTCATCCTGTAGGATGGATAGATAGATAGATAGATAGATAGATAGATAGATAGATAGGCAAACAAATTAAAAGAAGATGACAGTATAAGAGAGTCAAGTCAAATCAAGAGTGGTTTATTTGTCATCTTCACAGGTACACTGGTTATACACACAGGTACGCTGGCATTGTGATGAGACTCAGATTCAGATATTGACAGTACAAACACTTATTAGACATGAACACACACATATTTGGACATGAGTGGTTGAGATGATGCTGTAATGTAATAAGGTACATGAAACAGTGGCGTAGAATGGCAATGTAAAAGTGACACGTGCCATTAAATAAGGCAGAACAGTAAATCTGAACAGTAAATATCTAAGTGTCTGTAATAAAGAGTCGCAGTGCTAGATGAAGGACTACTGGCTGTTAAGCAGTCTGGTGGCTTGGAGATAAAAACTGTTCTTCAGTCTGGTTATCTGTGATTAGATGCAATGGAAGCGTCTGTTCTTCTCACCAGTCTCTGAAGAGCTTTGTGGACAGAGGAAGAGCAGCTGCCGTACCAAACAGAGATGCAGCCGGTCTGAATGCTCTCTCTATGGTGCAGCGGTAGAAGTTTGACATGATGTCAGAGGAAATGCCAAACCTCTTAAACTTCCACAGAAAGAAGAGATGCTGACGAGCTTCTCTCACTACTGTGTCTGTGTGGAGGCTCCAGGAGAGATCCTCAGAGATGTGGACACCAAGGAACTTGTAGCTCTTAACTCTCTCTCCACCTCCATCCCACTGATGTAGACAGGAGCGTGAGCCCATCTCTGTGACTTCCTGTAGTCCACAATCATCTCCTCAGCGAATGTTGTCATCACACCATGCTGAAAGTGCTCAGACCTCCTCTCTGTAGAACGTCTCGTCACTGTTGATCATGAGTCCAGGATGGTTGTATCATGAGCAAAGTTGAAGATGATGTTGGAGCTGTGCTTAGCAGATCAGTAGAGGTCTGCTCCCGAAAAACTCACAGGTTTCGGGTTAATTTTTCATCAATAGCTTCGGGTAAGGGTCAAGTTTGGGTTGGAAACTAAATAAGAAATATATATTTTAAATATTAATTTATATAACTATATTTAACACAACTTGTGCGCATGTGCTCCCGCTCCTGAACACGCGCTTTCTGTCACAACACGGCAGACAGCACACACACCTCGTGAGTGAATTTAGCTAGTTAGCAAGCTGTGCCCAATGTGTGAGATAAAGCAAAAATGTATTCAGGGAGAACTTATTAAAGTGGCAGATGATGCAGGGAAAGCTGCACTGTGGAAGAAGTATGACCTTGTTACAACTAATAAAGAGCTCAGCTGTTCTACATTTCATTCCTCTAAAGACTGCTAATCTTTCTTACATATAGTCTAAGAGATTTTATTTTATTCTGTTTTTATTATGTATCATTGTTGCACTGTGGGACGAGGCACTAAGGAAAAACATTTCACTATGTTACATCACATGTATGTAATATGTAGGTGACAAATAAAGAACCTTGAACCTTGAACGTTGAACATTATGTGCAGTGTAAGGCTTGTAAAGCTGTTTTGTTGTTGTTGTTTGCTTGTTTTTTTAATGCGAAGCAAAGTTTCATAACTAGTACATTTTCTCTTTCGCTCTTGTGTGCCTTGATGAAACCTTGTTTGGTTGCATGTCTGGCATGCAATCCTGAAATACAGGATATTGCAAAAAATATTCATCGTCAGAAACCGATTTCAGGTTCGGGTCGGTTTCAGTCTTAAAATTTAGCAGTACCAGTAGGGTCAGGTTCGGGTCGGGTCGGGTCGGACCTCTACAGAGCAGTCGTAAGTGACCAGGGGGTACAAGAAGGGCCTGAACACACACCCCTGTGGGACATCAGTGCTAAGTGTGTGCCTAATTTTTTAATATTACTACTTAATATTTCATATATTTTCATATATATTCAATATATTCTGCTCATAAAATTCATTTCAGATGTGACTGTTAGGAGTACTAACTACAGAAGTCCTCCTAGAGACAATAAAATATTGTTTGTTTTTTTTGTCCAGAAAGCACTGAGGCACTGTTTTGTAAAGTCATGCTAAGCTAAGCTAAGCTAAGTTAAGTTACGCTAAGCTGCGCGAGCCACCATTTCGCTTTGTTTACTTCCGGTATGGCGCTGATGAAATGATATGAAACCTCGCCAGGGTAAAAGGACGTGTGTAGCAGAAGTGAAACGCATTTCGAGTGAAATAAGCAGGAGTCAGGAGCTGGAAGGAGCCACAGCAGACTGCTTTAAACTCTGTGCGACACTGAGAGGAGTTTCAGCCTGACACACGGTAAGCTACTGCTACTGCTACAGGAAACCGGAAACCGGAACTACTTTCCGAAAGTTTTTCAGTCTGACACTATTTTCATTCGAGACAGTTTAAAGCTTGTGTGACAAATATTTATTTCCTTAAACTATCACTCTTTAGTGCCTTCTCTGTAACACAGCCGTGACAGCTCAGGTACAGTTACTGTCATATTCATTAATACTTCATATGATTAAAGGAAAAACTCTACCGAGAAACACATGCAATAGATTTACATGGAAATATTTCTGATTTGTTTACTAGTTTAATGATTGTGGTGATATTTTGACGTGGTGACGCTTTTTTTTATTATACGTGTGTTCTATGTGCCGTGCTGACGTCACATGGCGACACTGTTTTCGCTTTAAATAAGGAGAAAACACTTGAATTGATTTTCAGCAGCATACAAGATTTGTTTTATAATAACATTCTGAGATGACTTTTCAGTTTCAGTGTCTTTCATTGACTAATTGTTGGTCTAATATCACTTTCTGTGTTACCCATAATGCATTCTGACTTCATCTGTGCCTAAGAGAGCGTTGCGGCAGATGTGGCAGATGCAGCAGATGTGGCAGATGCAGCAGATGTGGCAGATGCGGCGGCGCTTTAGTCCGGCCCGTTTTCTCGTTTCCTCGTCTGTACACTCTGCTCAAATAGATCAGCACCCAAAGCTTCAACGTTCACGCTTAATACCACAAGCGTCACTCAGAGACAGATCGCTAACTAGCCGAGCCGAGTTTCTGCCATAACTCTACCCTGGATTTCTCATTAATGTGACATTGAACGTCGCTGGAAAAGAGTGACTGAGAAAAGTGAAAGGTGTTTCAAAATGAAAAATAAGTAAAAACATGTTATTGAGAATCAGTTGGTTTGTTAAAGGAGGAGTAACCAAATAATCATATTTTATATTCAGTATTGTAATATTGTGACTTTGTTGTGATTATTATTTTGTATCTGTGAAAAAAAATGTGCATTTTTGCTTGGATATTGTGGGGGAATTGGAGAATCTGTGTCTGAATGCTCCTCGTTTGTGCTTGTATTGGGATGATTCTTGTGTGTGTGTGTGTGTGTGTGTGTGTGGGACCCTCATTTACTCTCAGGGCATTCTGTGGTTTGAGCATTGCTCAGTCAGGGCATTCTTAACATTCTCAAACCCTCACAGTAAGCTGGGTGTGTTTTCATCTCTGTTCTGCGTTGTTTCCGCTGCCCTTTTGCCCTGGATGTCAGTGTTGTGCCTGCATTGCATGTGTTTATGTGTGTGTGTGTGTGTGTGTGTGTGTGTGTGACCTCTGTAGGAGTTTGGGATGATGCTTGGTATGTGCCAGACACAGAAAAAATCCTGTGGATAGAAAAAAAAAAAAAAAAAAAACAAAAGCTGGCAGAAATTCGAAGCTTCTTTGTGTGTGTGTGTGTGTGTGTGTGTGTGTGTGTTAATTAGAGAAAGACACATACTTTTTTATCAATTTATAGTTACTTTTTATGTCGTGGAATGTCTGAAAAGCAAGCTAGTTCCTGTTATCACTTGCATTGTAACAGATATACTACATCAGAGCAATCGTGCTTTCTCCAGCCTCGATTTTTTTCTCTATCTCTCTCTTGCAGTTAATAATAACAATAAAAAAAAACCCACAGATTGTCATGCTACAGAGAAACCAGAAACTCGTCTGTCCTGAAGACTTTCCCATGACGCGGAAAGTTACTGACACTGGAGACTCCTTCCAAAAATGCCAAATAAATATCTTAGAGAAAACGTCACAGCCATACACGCTGCTAGAAGATGAATCAGCGCCTTCTGACCAATCAGAATGCGCTGTGGTGTAATAACGCAGAGTACATTTGTGTGTGTGTGTGTGTGTGTGTGTGTGTGTGTGTGTGTTTCAGATGCGTACCAGACAGCGAGGATTTAATCTTGGCCTGCTCTTGCTGGCGTCTCAGGTGTTCCAGATCGGCACGGACAACATCCCTCCTGCTACACTAGTGACGCTCGGCCTTAATGTCTACCTCTTCCTGTTTCCTGTCAAGCCCCTCTTACAGGTAGTGCATAAGATATAGAGCTAAGATTAGACAGAATAGTGTGAGAGAAGAGAATAAAGTGCACTGATTACACCTTACTTCCATTTGCAGATAGTTTTTTGAGACATGACATGACGTGTGTGTGTGTGTGTTCAGACGTGTGTGAGCGTACAGTATGCATACTGGGATGGAGACTGGCATCGTCTCCTGTTCTCTCCTCTTCACCACGTCGATGATTGGCACCTCTACTTCAACATGGTCTCCTTCCTCTGGAAAGGCATCAACCTGGAGCGCAGGCTCGGCACCGCCTGGTTCACCTACCTCCTGTCCGTCTTCTCTCTGCTTACCGGATTGGTCTATCTGCTCCTGGAGGCGGGGCTAACGGAGCTCATGGACGATTCCTCCTTCAGCATGCAGTGCGCCGTAGGGTTTTCGGGTCAGTACTTGTGTCTACTTGTTCAATTTAAACTTAATGTTAAGATTTGAGATATTTGTAGGAAATCTACTGGCTGTTTATCGTCTGTCGTAGGAGTTCTCTTCGGGCTGAAAGTTGTGAACAATTATTATAACCCGGGCGGGGTCAAATACATCATGGGGTTTCCTGTAGCCAAACGCTATGCCTGCTGGGTGGAGCTAATCCTCATTCACATCCTGAACCCAGGGTAAGACACACACACACACACACACACAAACACACACACACACACAGTGTGTTCCTTCCTGGGGTATAAACATGAGGTTGCGTACATGTATAATGCTGTGGTCATCCACTAACTATGTAAATCCAGAAAGTTTTAGGAAAAGAGTCCACACCCGACGTGAAGCAGAGTCATTGTTACGTCTCAGACGTTGATTATTTTCCTATAACAGCACAGCCCTTCATATTCTATTCCTTTTATACCACAGTGATTTGCCAATGATTATGGTTTAATGTTGAGGAATGTCCATGAAACAAGTTAGCTCATGTTATCTCTAAGGGTTGTAGTCATTCCCTCACCTCATCAGCGTGTGTGTGTGTGTGTGTGTGTGTGTGAGAGAGAGAGAGAGAGAGAGAGAGAGAGAGAGACCCTGTGTTTGTGTGTGTGTTTGTAATTATAACCTTCCAGACCTTTGTTCAGTGAGAACATTTTGTGTGGGAGTGTTTCTGTGTGTCTCAATGTATAATTACACCATATCACTGTGAAGCATGTGAGGGTCAGTGCACATGCAGGTAGCAACTTGTACACACACACACACACACACACACACACACACTCATACACTCATACACTCTCTCTTTCTGTCTCTCTCTGCAGGACGTCGTTTGTTGGGCACCTGTCTGGTATTTTGGTGGGGCTTCTCTACACTACTGGTCCCCTCAGAACACTTATGAAAATGTGTGCAGGTGAGACTGTGTGTGTGTGAGTGTGAGTGTGTGTGTGAGTGTGTGTGTGAGTGTGTGTGTGAGTGTGTGTGTGAGTGTGTGTGTGAGTGTGTGTGTGTGTGTGTGTGAGTGTGTGTGTGAGTGTGTGGGTGTTGTGCCCTCCACAATCTTTGCCACATTTCATAAATATCAGCTGTATAAACATAATTGTATAAACATTACACACTGTAATAATAATTGAACCTTTCCACTCAGACAATACGAGAAAGTGTTCATCTTTGCTCTCCACTGTTCACACTTTTACATCGTCATGTTTAACTTGTCACAGCAACGATGACGCAGTGACCCCGCCCCCTAGCTCCTGACATTTCCAGATTGTTGTTTTCTGGCCCCAGAATGGAACCGTTGTCGCAGGCCAACATCAGCACCCACATCATGTGAATGGAAAAGCCACCATAGTAACTCGGTCTCAAAACACATTTTATTTACAAACCCGTAAACAAATCTGCTTTGGTCCCACAGGTTTTGTAAGTGGTAATGGAAACTATGGCAGGCCTCGCACGTACTATAACTCGTCAGGTAAGAACTTGAGCCCTAATAAATTTGCTTTTGATATGAACTCTTAATAATTCTACTCAGTCATGAATGGCACTGTATAGTATGATATAACATACTACAGTACGGTATTTAGTAGTGATAAACTTTAATCATCTCGGTCAGCAGATTACAGACCTGCTAACTTTTATGCATTTTGTGTATAAGCTGTGCATTTTAGTGTAGGACTTATCACTCTGGTATGAGTTACGGCTCCAAAATTCACCAAAAGAGGAGTCCGTCCCCCACAAAAACATCAGATGAGCCAATCAGCATATGAAAATGGATATATATGATTGACAATTGCATCTGATATTAGCTGACCCCCTGGAAACCCCGCCCCATCTTAGATTAGTCATTTTTGGTTTTGTCTCGAATCAACTTCTTGCTTGAAAGATGGACTGATGCACCAGTCAGCAGAATAACAGTGAAAGTTGAAGCTTTTCACAGTTTCTGTGAAACACATTAGACAAGCGATTTGTAAAAGCACTGTGTTAATTGTACTGTTATGTTTCTTTTTTTTTTTTTTTTTAACTGGTTACTTCAGTTGTCCTTCATTTTAACACCCTCTGATCCTTTGGAAGCACTACGTGTCATTTCTCTTTAAGGTTGTCAGGTTTAAGTGTTCCATACTCCAGACCAGGATGTATTCTTGGATGTCATTTTGTGCAGGTTACAGTGGATATGGAATGCCCTACACGCCAAACAGCTCTCCCTACGACAGGCAGGGTCTCTATAACAGAGTCGATCCATCGGCACCCCCTCAGCACCCTTATACGGCTGGTCTTTCGGAGAGGGAGCAGTTCGAGGCAGCCATTAGGGCCAGCCTGCAAGACCAAGGTGAGAGGTTTTATAGGTTTAATTAATTTGCTTAATTAATTTCATTTGGTTTCATTCAAGATGATTGTAGCCAAACAAGTTTACCTAAGTTTATCTAGCTGAATGGATCACCAGTTGTTAATCAGATTATAAGGCATGAGGGATATATGAGGGCTACACTGGTTAAAAAAGGCACTAGATTGCTATTTCAGATACAGTGGCTTTCAAAAGTATTCAACCCCCTTAAAAGTCATCACTTTTGACAGACATTTGTATTACAAATGACACTTACACAGATTGTTCCAGCAGTATTTTATACCAAGCCAATATGCTCTTTCAAAGTCAAAATTTGTGTCAAAATTAAAAAGCAGATGACTGGAAATGCTGCTTGCATAAGTATTTGACCCCATCAGACTAATACCTGTGGCTGCAATAACAGCTTTAAGTCTGTTGAGGTAAGTTCCTACCAGCTTTGGAACTGATTTTCACCCATTTATCCTGGCAGATTTGCTCCAGGTTCTTCAGGTTGTTTGGATGATGTTTGTTGTCTGCAGTTCTCAAACAGTGCCACAGATTCTCAATAGGATTCAGATCTGGACTTTGACGTGGCCACTGTAGAACATTCCTCTTTTTGTTTTTAAGTTTCTCCCAGACTGAAGCAGGTTCTCTTGTAATATCCCCCTGTATTTTGCTTCATCCATTCACCCTTCAGTTTTAAAGGAGTTGCCTTGCCACCTTCAGTTATCTCCATGCATCTGCCATTGTGAGTTCTGAAACCCCATTTCATGGATATTGTGTGTTGGTATAATATGGTTTGTTTACGAATGACTCTTTTAGTCTGTCACTAAGGGGGATGAATTAGCATTCACATTTGCCATGCAGTTCAGTGAGGGTTAGTTCGGTCCAAACTGAACATTTTCAGCAGTTCGGTGTGAGTAGTAGTGTTAGGCTGGTTGATCAGGCCACACATTTGGCCAAACTGCGCAACTGAACAAATCCTTTAACTGAACAGACTCAAGAATATGCACATTAGCTATATCAGAGAAGGGACTGAGAAGTTCCTGTTTCAGAGACAACGATCTAATGCCTCCTGGGCGCTTGTGCCAAAGACCTGTCCAGCTACTAGTGGCAGGTGGCACAGCTTGTTTTTCTAGACTTGCAACAGTATTAGAGCCAGCCAACTTGCCTTCTCACTTGCATTAAATAATCTTGGTAATCCAGCACACATCACTGCTATGTCTCCCACTGCTTGGAGTAACCTGTAGGATGTCTGTATCCATTGCACCTGGAGTTAAGGGCATTGTCTCATTAAAGGCCAGGAGCAACCGTTAGAGGTACAACCCACATTTGCCAAAGCCTCAAACGATTTGCGAGCCATATTCAGTTTCGTGCTTGACAGATTTACGCACCAGGCTTCGTCAGCCAGTAGTAATACCATTGGTGTCTGCGTCTATGGTATCTGCATAAATCTCAACATTAAAGCTCCTGCATTTTCCCTCGCACTTAAGTGCCCTTTTGAGAGGGCATAAGGACACTTTTACTAAAGTTACTACCTTGTGGTAGAACCCAGTCACTTGCTCGGCTGACTACCACGAAATGGGTTAGGCATTTGATCAGAGACCAGTGAAAAGATTAAAGCAGATTTTTTAAAAAAAAAGATTAAAATAAAATAATTAATTTTTAGATCATTATAGTGTTTTGGTAGTTGTATTGCCAAAATTTTGAAATGTGACCTTCAAATAATGCTTGTCCAAAAACAGGAGCGGTTGTTAGAACATAAGTTTGTGTATTCTGCCACCTACAGGCCGTATGGAAGACTGACCAAGTGTGTAAATGTGTGTCCTGCAGGACGGCGTGCCCACCGCAGACCACTGTATGGGTTCAATGCCAACTTGCCCAACTTGGAGGAAATACGTCAGCGCCGACTTCAGAGGTTTGACAGTTAAAATAAATAAGTGAAAACCTTTTAAAGCTTTTAACCTTTAAAGATAAATGTTTACAGCAACCTTTCAGAAGGACAGGAGGGTTCTCTCAGGATCGCTAATGTTTCACTGATAGATGCTAAAAATTCTGTTTACAGTATCAGAGTATGTAACAATATTCTTACAATGCAATGTATTACTTACTTTTCTTTATGCCGTGTCACATATCACTTTCACTTGCACTTTCGGACTAGTAAGACTTTATAATTGAAAATCCTTTAAAGATGTTTCTGTCTAGAAACCTGGCCTTTATTCACCTATGCTATGAAGTTAAGTGGCTTTTATAAGTTTTGTTTATATGCACTCATATAAGCCATTGTAAATGATTGTAGATAAACATTATGTTTATCTCTTGTGAGTCTTAATACTTTGCACTATGAAGTGTAAGATATCTCCAAAGTCTTGGCTAAACTGTTTTGCTGGCTGTCTTCTTTCTCAATGAAAGTTTATTTTTGTAAATAAATCCTACATTTTGAGATGTACCTTAACCTGACTAATGTCCTTTTTTTCACATATTTATTTCTCAATTAGTCTCTGAGCCAAAGCTGTAACTGTTTTGAAAGTGGTCTCCTTGAAGCATGGGAGCATTTAGTTTTTTCTGCCAATACTTTGATTTCTCTACATTTATTTTTAAAATATATAACCTAATAAAAATACATTAATTAGACATTACTCAACAAACCGAGCTAAGTGAATGAATCAGCGATTATTTTCACACTAATGCTAGCATGAACAGAGATCACTGGAGTGAAGGGACGATGATGAGGCTTGTGTTTAAATGCAAGCAAGTGACTTTTGCGTCAGGTGATGAGACAAGAGGCTGATGTGGATGATGCTGATAAACAAAGTGAGATAATCCAAACAACAGAGCATAGGACACACATGCAGAGAATTAAGGTCCTGGCCCTTCACCCCAGAGTCAATACTTGGTAGAGGCACCTTTAGCAGTAACTACTGCTACCAGTCTTTTTGGGTAGCTCTCCACAAGGTTGCTACACCTGGATTTGGAGATCTCCTCTTTGCATAACAGGTCAAGCTGGGACAGGGCTTAGGTCAGGGCTTTGACTAGGAGACTCCAGAACATCTACCTTTCTAGCAAGCCACTCTATAGTCACTTTGGCCCTATGCTTGAGGTCATTTCTGCTTGGCTCCATCCATCCTTCTGTCAATCTTGATAAGTTCTCCAGTCCCTGCAGATGAGAGACATCCCTACACCATTATGCTGCCACCACCATGCTTCACAGTCAGAACGGTGTTGCTTTGGTGTTGGATGAATTATAACTAACTGAGTAAACAAGCTCTGCTTGGCCAAAAATCCTAAACACCAGTTCGCAAAAGTGTTTCACCTATTATGCAAATTATCATAAATTTCAGTGGGTTGTGGCTAAATGGTTGAAAAGCCCATTTTTTAGTTTCAGGCTAAAAAAAATAAATTTCACTGTATGCTTAATTTTCAGGAGAAGTACTCGGTTTTGTATGCACAAACACAAATATTTCAGTTCCAGGTTGTAACTCTACAAAATGTGGAAAATTTGAAGGGGGTGAATACTTATGCAAGGTGCTGTAATATACTCAAAAATAATCCAAAACTGCACGAAAAAATGCAATTTGGGACAGTTATGGTGTTTTTACTTGCTAGTCCATACCTGTGTTATTATACTGATGATTATTGGTGACCAAAACTATAAAAAGGGAACAAAAACATAAACAAAAAGAAGAAAAATCAATGATTTCAACTGGATGTTGATGAAGGCAGAAAAAGCACACTTTGGTATTTTTATTCCGTGTGGCTTTAGGACAGTAATGCAGCCTGATAGCTATGGAGGTGATCCTGAGCTCGGGTTCCTGTCTGTGTGGACTTTCGCATGTTCTCCCAGTGGGTTTCCTCCGGGTTCCTCCGGGTTCTCCGGTTTTCTCCCACCTTCTACAAACATGCCAGGAGGTGAACTAGCTACACTAAATTGCCCTTCGGTGTGAATGAGTGTGTGAATGTGTGTGTGGTGTTCTGCAGTGAACTGCCGTTGCGTCCAGGGTGTTTTCCCGCCTCACACTCCGTGTTCCCGGGATATGCCCGGGATCCACCACCACCACCCTGACCAGCTTACTGAAGATGAATAAATAAACAAATAAATAAACATTAGATTTAGAGCAAACTAAAGATTCTAACATTTAAAAGCAGGTGTTTTTTTTCAATTCAATTTAAAACCCTGCCAAACTTGACTTTCATTGAATTTATCTAAATTATTTAAAAATTCAGCATCTTTCTAGACAATTTTTACTATTTTTTTTACTAGCAGATAATTTTTCTTACTTCAAGCATTTATGTCTAGAATGAAGCAACATTTTTAAAGGAACTGAAGCATCGATGAGCATCAACGTTCTGACCTGAAATGAATATCAACGAGAACAAAAACAAAATAACAAAATCACACAAGATGAATTTCAGAACTCAGTGTCTTTTATTGAAACTGCAACGACAGCTAAATGGTCACTTTGTAAAAAAACAAGCAAACAAAAGAAATAAACTCTTAGTGCTGGCTGAACAGTGTTTCTGCTAGTGTCGTTCTGTTGCTGTGACTCTGAACGGGACGGCTTTCCACGAAATTTCCACGTCCTGAACGTCCACAGGTGTGTGTTTGGTATCCACGTGGTTACGAGTCCAACATTAGTGATAATCTGTGGTTTTTTACGTGTTTAACGTGAGTTATCCTCACTACCTTCGTCTGTAAGATAAAGTCTGTTTCTTTCAGAAAGCGTCTGTCTTCTAAGGTTCCTTATTTTGGACAGATTAGAAAAAGCGTCACGTAAAAAAAGACTTTTCCGTCACCGTAGTCTGCGGGTACCACGACAAGCTGTGATTTTTTTTTTGTCTTATTAATGTCGAGAGAGAGGAAAAAAAGAGAAGCTGTTGAGGGAACGGCAATATGTTTACAGCTGATATAACGTAAGTGAGAATGTAACGTAAGTATAAATGTAAATATACAAAAAACGTTTCATCATACACCAGAACTTTTATAGCTGCTCACTATCGCTAGTTTAGTCTTCTACCTGAGGATGGATCCCGAGCTAGCCAAAGTTCTGCTGAAAAGCAGCTAGAAAGCAGCTAGAATACTGTTCACGAGATACTAAGGATAGGTACGGTAGCTAGAAAGGCTGGCTTAGTGGCTAGCAAGTTAGCAGCTAGCTAAGTAGTGACATAAGCTAAAACATCATTTCAGCTAGCTTCTGACAAATTATTTAGACTCCTAACAAATTTCTGGAATTCCATAATGGTCATAGCGGCAATTTTGAGTATTTTTCACTTGACGTACCATACGTGAAAACATTTTTAGTGAATTACCAATCATTACATTGTAGATTAGATTAGTGTATGTGTCAACTGAATTCCGCTAAAGCAATGTCTGGCTTACTTACTGTCCGGGAAAGTGCATATGGAATAAACATCACGTGAAGTATCTAGTTCTTGAGATGATAAATAAATAAAAACAACTTTTGGTTCAGGGCTTCCATACAAAATACCTCTTCCTAAATAAATAAAAAAAATGATAAAGAATCAGTTTCAACAGTGAAACATATTTACATACAGTAGAATATATAATGTCTAAAAGTTCCCATATCCACAGTCATATGTGATGGATAATGATTCGTAACAGCACCATAAACAGAAACACAAAATGAATCTACTTTAGGGAAGATTCTTTAACAACCATTCATGGCTGGTGTTTTTAGATTACTTTCCCAGGGAAAAAGATGAGAGATTTCCAAAAAAACAAAGGAGAAAAGATGAAGCACTTGAGTATCTAAACATATTAACCAATAAAGTGCAAATATTGAAATGTGCCGTTAAATGCAACCATGAAATATGAGTATTTGCATGCACACTGAGGTCCAGCGGAGAGTAAACAAAAGTGGTGATGCAGAGGGATAACATGAGAGACAGATGGCTACAAGATTCTGTGGAAGCCACAGCTAAAAGGTAAGAGAAAATAAGATAAATGATAAAGAAGAAACTGAGCATTTGATGCTCAGTAGGTGGAAATGCTACGTAATGACATTTAGCACCATTGTTTTTTCTGGTGGTGAATCCAAATGACTGAACCCATAGTAAAAGTGGCACACCTCCTTTTATCAATGCTTTCCCTCCAGCATTTACAATAATTTGAATCTATAAAGAATCTGATAGTTTTCTATTCTTGTTATAAAAGGCTAAGGTGCCTTGCGTAAGTATTTATACCCTGTGAGAAGAGAAAAGGCCATACGAGTTTGCCAAAAGGCATATTGGAGCCTCAGCAAATGTGGAAAAAGCTTCTCTGGTTTTATGACATCAAAATTGAAATTTTTAGCCTTGGTACAAAGCATTAGGGTTGGTAGAAACCCACTCATCTCCCAGAGAACATGATCCACATAGTGAAGCATGGTGGTGGTAGCACTACTGTATGTAGTGGAGATGCTTTTCATCAGTAGGAATTTGGAAACTGGTCAGGGTTAAAGGCAAGATGGATGGAGCCAAATAAAAGGCAATCCTAGAAGAAAATCTGTTCCAATCTGCAAGTGACTTTAGACTAGAGTGGAGGTTCACCTTCTAACATGACAATAATCCCAAGTGTACTGCCAAAGCTACAATGGAGTGGTTCAAAACCAAGAACCCGAACGTGTTAGAATGCCCCAGACCTCAATCCCTTTACGAATCTGTGGCAAGACTTGAGAAATGCTGTTCACTAACTGTCTTCATCCAATCTGACAAAAGCTTCGGCAGTTTTGTCGAGAAGAATGGCGAAAATGGTCAGGAACCAGATGTGCAAAATTGATTGAGACATAATCCCTGCAGCTGTAATTGCAGCCAAAGGTGATTCTACCAAGTATTTTATATAGGTATATAAGTATATAAGTATGTTTACTTGGTGACAATATAAATATTTTGCACCAACAAATGTTAGACATACAGTATTGTGTAAATCATCGAGTCCATTTCAATTCCAGGTTGTAATTCAACAAAAGTTGTTAAAGAACAGGGGGGTGAATACTTATGCAAGGCATTCTATCTCTTAGTTTGGCTGCACAGATGTAAAGTCATGTGAAGAGAGTTTTGATGTTGAACTTTTGTGGAATTCAAAATGCCAGCGCTGACAGGGCTGACGACAATTGACTAATTGATTTTTTTTTAAAAAAACTAGCCAGTAATTTGAGACAAGGCAATCAGAATCACTAGATATAAAACACTGCTTGAACTCTCAAGTATTAGGTGTAGAGATGAAAAGTGTATACAAACTTGTTCACAGTTGTTCTTCAGTGTGAATAATCACAAACTGTTCAGTTCTTTCTTTTTTTCAATATGAGTTATTATGACTCCACCCAACTCACATCCTCTGTAGCAACACAAAGGAGGGCATGTAGTGTTATAAACCTGGAATGGTCTCACTCCCTCAAGCAGACGTTGCATCGGCTAACATGATCACGCTGCTCGGCCGTTCCTTTTAGGATCATCGAATCCGGGCTCATGTCCTGCTTATCCAAACGTATGAGCCAAAAGTTGTAGAGGTTGAGGAAGTAGTGGCATGTGCCCTGTGGGCCCTGGCACTCCACAAATGGATGCGTGAAGAAATTCTGTAGGCAGCTTCCCGACGATGTGAGAGACTGGCCGCCTCCTTCATCTCCAGACCCAGTGTGCTGAGGTACAGAGATGACATCATCATATCATGTGACATTAAACTGAGGCATTTTCACAATAGTTTCAAACATAGTATATAACTTATATAAGGCTACAGGTAATTTTTGCTAATATGTTCTTGGCTTAGTTTATGTTGATATATTAATTTTGTTGAGATTTGTAGATATGAAACAAATACGAAGTGCTTTCAATTTCCATCTATTTGAACCCCCACTTCCACAGACACACCTGCTATCAGGAGGAACCTAACTGAATATATTAGAATGACTAATAAATGTATTTTATTATGTAAATATACTGAAGTGTGTATATGTAATTGTAAAATTATTTACAAATATAAAGGGTGTGTTTCCACCAATGTCAGTGACCAGGTAAGGATATTAGTCAGGGAAGCAAGAACACAAGGTTAACGCCTGAGGTGATGCTACCACCACCATGCTTCACTGTGTAGATGGTCGGTACCTGACTACTCTAATGCTTTCGTGGCTGAATTAGCACAAATCACAGCCACGCTCCACAATCTAGTGGAAAGCCTTCCCAAAGCGTGGAGGGTATTATAATAGTAAAGGGGGGACTACGTCTGAAATGGGATGATCAACAAGCACATTTGGTGTGATTGGTCAGGTGTCCAGATTATCCTATTCTCAAACACGCTCAATTCCCTATCCCCTATTCCATACTCCACATACACACTAACACAAACAATCAGACTAACCATAAGGAATGAGTATCCAAACCAGAGGCTCCTCCAATTCGGCGGACACCGGGGTATGAATGTGTCCTGGCTGTGAATGGCAACGGCCACTGATGGAGCCTCACACACCACACACCTGCTGATGAGTGGCTGGATCTCCAGCCCAGACACAGGCGAGGTGGATACTGAAGCATTGGTGGAAAGCCAATAGGATTTGTCATTGCGGTTGGAATAGTGGCAGGCATGCAGGTTGCAGCGCGAAAAGGGCATAGTGCTGAACATACGCATACAGGAACCACCCTGACCTAACACACACACATAAAACACACAGACAGGGAGAAAATCAAACTGAAACAGTGGTGTAGATCAGGGATAGCGTGTTAGAATTAGAAAGAGGGAAACACAGTTAAAACACAGTTTAGTATACGTATGTATATCTGTTGTGTTTGATACCTAGGTCTTGTGTGTGAGCTTTCTCTTGCCCCTCCAGGTACAGTAGGCTATATCCCTCCCACAGCTTGGACATATTTTCAGGACACACAGGTACAACTACTGTTTGGCTGTGGATGACCAATAGGAAGCCAGAGTTGAACCTCTCAGAGGGGCCAGCAGGACCTTTATCCCCTTGAGGTCCTTGTTTGCCTAGAGAGAGAGAGAGAGAGACAGTGAGATGGCAAATTTAGATTAATCTTACTACCCCCTGCAATGTTAATAACATTTAACACCTGAAAACCCATTGATTTGTTGAAATTTTTGGACTTGGCTACTACATTTGGCAGAAATCCAGCACAGCTCATAACTCAAAGAACAAAAGCATCCCCCACAACTTGATGCTATCACCACCATGCTTCACCGTAGGGATGCTTTTCATCAGCAGGGACTGGGAAACTGGTTGGGGTTCAGGGCAAGATGGATGAAGTCAAACACATTGCAATTCTAGAAATAACTGTTCTAGTTTGCGAGATACGTAATATAACTTAGCCAGATCACTCAGTTGTGCTGCTAGTCTAGTAAGTAAATGACACCTGACCTGACTGTAAGCACTACAGAACTTGTTGGAAATACTTGCTACTGTCTAATAGTGATTCAACCACACACATAGACACACCTTGACTGCCTTGTAAACCTCTGGCACCCGTCTCTCCTGGGTCTCCAGGAGGTCCAGTATAGCCAAGGGAGCCAGGTTGACCATCCAACCCTTGATCTCCCACTGAGCCTTTTACCCCTGTGATGAAAAGGAAAAATCATGAGAAATTTAGTGAACATAAAGAATAAAAATGTGTATTAAAAATGTAAATCAGTTACTGTGATAGTAAGTGTAATCCTGATCAAGATTTTAGTACTTTGTCTAATAGAAGCTTTTATTTTATTTACAGCTATATACAGTACATTCTGCTTGTCTCATCAGCCAGAAAACTTTAAACCAGTACCCGAGGCATTACCCAGTAATCTGGATGCAACTTGATCTCATACGAAACACTTTAAATTTTAATTATATTTTAAATATACTACCCATGACTGAATTGCTTTTTTTTGTAACTTCTAAGACATGTGAAGCCAGCCAACTGCATCTTTTCAAACTGCTGCTCATGCTGCATCACAGGGCAGCGTAACACACTTGGATGAAAGTGCTATCTGCCTTCTTCTGCATACATGAGCTCACAGATTGCCCATGATTGCCTGGTGTCTGTCTGATTGACAGGGGAGACAGCACAGCCAATTTTAATCTCTCGACTCCTTGCCATGGATGACAGGGAGTCTCGGAGGAAGCATGTGTTAGCCTTCAACCTCCCCAGTCGTATGATAAGGGAGAGCTGGCTGGTGGGTGGGAGCTGGGAATTCGTCCATTTCTTTTTAATTTAAGATAACTGTGCTAGTTGGTCTTTGTGCAAAGGCCAGGACCACCCAATAATCTCTGCAGCCCACACACCCAGGGACCTTTTTCTTTTTAATTACTATTTATCTGTCATAAAAAATGGACGAGCCAGGAGTCAAGCTTAAGTTGCGTTGACTTCGCAAAGATAAGCATCAGTGCCATATATAACTTTGTAAGTTGTTCTCTTTTCATGGCTTTACCAATAATTCATTCATAATGAGGTATCTCCTTTGTCACCCACCTAAAAAGCCTTTAAATATTATTATAATTTATTATTATCTATTATTTATAGTAAGAATGATGTAAGGCAAACAATCATACTTAAATGCACACAGCTGTATTCATGATTTCTAGTTTTTTCTTTCCCTTTGTTTGTTTGTTTGTTTTAACATGTTTAATGTCTGTAATGCTTTACTGGCTTCATACTGCATTTTCTTTTAAATACCAAACTGTTAATGTTTATTTCACATGCACCTTCTCAATAATGACTGACATGACTGTCACGTATAGGCTGCATGAATCTACAGTCTGGGCTACAAAGAAATCAGCCCAAGCCTCATTTCTTCACACCATTAGTGGTGCTGTTGTGCTCAGTTCCACCAAAATCCTAATTAATCCACCTGAAGACATTTGTTAACAGCTGAAGTGAATGCCAGAGCTGAATCCTTTTATCAATGTCTTTTTTGTTTTCTGAAATCCCACTATCACCTAGAAGAGGACGGCTTTCTATTGAATCTGTTTCCTCTCAATGTTTCTTCCTTATTCCAAGTTTTTTCTAGTCACTGTCACCTATGGCTTGCTCATTAGGGATCTAGACCCAGATTTCTGAAAAGCTGCTTCTTGACAATGTGTATTGTTAAAACCACCGCAAATACATTGATTTGAACTTAAATACATTGTGTATGTATATACACTATATTGCCAAAAGTTTTGGGGCGTCTGTCTTTACATGCACATGAACTTTAATGACATCCCGTTCTTAATCCGTAGGGTTTAATATGGAGTTGGCCCATCCTTTGCAGCTATAACAGCTTCAACTCTTCTGGGAAGGTTTTCCACAAGGTTTAGGAGTGTGTTTATGGGAATTTTTGACCATTCTTCTACATTTGTGAGGTCAGGCACTGATGTTGGACGGGAAGGCCTGGCTCGCAGTCTCCGCTCTAATGCATCAGGTCTGTAGCTATTGACTCTGCAGAAAGTTGGCGACTTCTGTGCACTGTGTGCCTCAGCATGCGCAGACCCCGCTCTGTGATTTTACGTGGCCTACCACTTCGTGGCTGAGTTGCTGTTGTTCCCAATTGCTTCCACTTTGTTATAATACCACTAACAGTTGACTGTGGAATATTTAGTAGTGAGCAAATTTCAAGAATGGACTTATTGCACACGTGGCAACCTATCATGGTACCACGCTAATTCACTGAGCTCCTGAGAGCGACGCATTCTTTCACAAATGTTTGTAGAAGCAGTCTGCATGCCTAGGTGCTTGATTTTATACACCTGTGGCCATGGAAGTGATTGGAACACCTGAATTCAATGATTTGGAGGGGTGTCCCAATACTTTTGGCAATATAGTGTGTGTATATATATATATATATATATATATATATGTGTGTGTGTGTGTGTGTGTGTGGATATACCTCTCAGCCCCCTACTGCCCTGAATTCCTGTAAGTCCTTGAAAGCCAGGCTCACCAGGAGGCCCAGGATGCCCATATGGACCTTGAATCGGTCTGCCCTTCATATGAATAATTTCCCCTGCTTCTCCAGCAGAACCTAAATCCCAAGTGTGAGAGATAGGGAGAATAAAGGAATGCATTTCTAATACATGATATTATTTTTTTGTTTAAATTTAATCTATCAAACAAACTAGATTTTTTTTTATTTTAATGGTAGTTTAATTTTAGTAGTCATCATTGATGCAAACTAACAATAATAATAATAATTTCACACACACACCCATATTGCTTTACAATTCAAATAAGAAATGCAACATCCACAAGTGTTTGAGTTGAAAGAAACGTATTTTGATTGAAAGTAATTGTCATCTGACAGTGGTGATGCAACAGTCTTTGGAGTTTGTTATTAAAAGTGCTATACAAATAACCGGACACTGATGGACATAAAGTGACAAGCAACAATACAAATCTTTGAACTCTGCCAAAACCCTGAGATTAAGAAATGCAATACTTAACAAGAGAACTTGACAAAAAAACATACTAAGCACTAGTTTTCTGCTGGAATACTAATGAGTCCAAATGTGTTTCTTTATTTCTGTTTAAGGATGACCCTGACCTTTATCTCCGTTTAGTCCTCTAGGGCCCTTGAACCCGGGGTTGCCGTTTGTTCCTGGTAAGCCAGAAGGTCCAGGATTTCCAAGAAGCCCTGGATCTCCTTTCTCACCTGATGACACAGAAAATGCATCAAACTATCCTGTATGTGTGGTTAGAAAAATTACACAAACGATGTCTAGCTGAAACTACAAGCTTTTCTGATATGAGATAGAAGAGTAATACAGTATGTTTTAATCTTGCTAAATCCTATAAATTTGCTATGGAGGCATAAAGTACATACAAGTCATTTTAATAATTTGATGGGAAATTCAGAAAATCAACTTAATAACTACACAAACCAGCTCTGCATACATACTGTCATAACTTTTGGGCTTAAGTATCGAATCTGAATACGGTTCCTAATGATGTTCTTTACATATGCAGTTATTCACATATTTGTCCAGAATACCTTTCCGTCCTTGGGGGCCTGAAACCCCCACCTGGCCAGAGGGACCACAATCACCTCTTGGCCCTTTAGCTCCGGGAAGACCCGGTGTACCTGGGTCCCCCTCTTCCCCCTGCACAGGTATTGCCAGTCCTGCCGGTCCCATAGGTCCCCTAAGTCCTAAAGTAGCCCAACAGATAAAAACAGCAAGACACTATACTCTTTAATTGTGTAGATAGGTTGTTAGCAATACCATAAATGTTGACATAATACAGATATACATAATATAGATATCACATAATATAGACATTTTAACACCCAGAACTAGGGTCAGAGCGCAGGGTCAGCTGTGATACAGCACATGGAGCAGAGAGAGTTAAGGGCCTTGCTCAAGGGCCGGACAGTGGCAGCTTGGGAGTGCTGGGGCTTGAACCCCCAACCTACTGATTAGTAACCCAGAGCTTTGAACTGTAAATGCACTGGTCTTTGTTTGTTCCACAAGCTTCATATCTAACTGCTCGCTTGCACCTGCATGAAAGTTAAAAACCTCCCGCTTGCGTGACTTTTTCGGATGTCCCACTGGAATCTCAGTCCCAATGCACAACTTTTAAAGTTTCAATCTGAATAACATATCTATAATCAGTTACATCCATAAGAATTAAATTTAAAAATGATGAGGCATAGGCAAATAAGCAACACCACACCTACTCACTCACCTGGTGGGCCATCACTACCCATAAAGCCTGCTTCACCACACTGTCCTTGTCTTGGGTTCTCACAGGCCCTGCCATAAGGACCAGGAGGACCAGGACAACCAGCATCACCTAAACAGAGAAAGAGGGAGGACACATGAAGAGGGAAGGAGGAAAGAAAGGGATATAGAAAGATCCTGTGCATTGAATGTTTTAGAGAGTTAAATGTTTCACTTTAAGGCAATTTGCATTCAGTGATCCAGTGACAGACTATGGATCTACCATGGCCCTGACCAGGATGAAATGCTTATACAAAATGAACTTATACTGTGTATTACGTTCATATCAACAAAAAAAAAATCAATATTCCAAAAATATAAATTGTTTTATTTATGGAACTATATACACAAATTCACTTCCCATTTTCTTCCTTCTTTATTTGGTCACTTTACAATTCCTACCCACCAGCCAGCTCTCCTCTATCAACTAGGGAGGGTGAAGGTTAACGCCTGCTTCCTCCAAGACACATGAAACCAGCCAACCACACCTTTTCAAACTGCTGCTCATGCTGTGTCAGCGGGCAGCGTAACACACTCAGAGGAAAGCACTATCTATCATCTTCTGCATACGTGACCCTCACAGATGCTCACAACTAGCTAGTGTCGCTGTGATTGACAGCGGAGAGAGTATGCCATCCCTCCCACCCAGAGAGCACAGCCATGGCTGTCTGCCTTTTGCTGCCTTGGCTCCCAGCCATGCTTGTCTGTGGCATCATCATGATTCGAACCCACAATTTCCCGACTATAAGGACACTCTTCCAGTTGTTCCACTCAGGAGCATTAATGTTTATTTCACCTTGGTGTTCTTAAATCAAAATGACCTGAACATGATCTATGCTATACTGTATATATATGTACTTTGCAAATAGGTGTCACAAATGTGTATCAGGTTTAAGGTAGTAGTAGAACAGGCTATTGAGAGCAATGGACCAGTAGGACATTTTCTTTTTATATATAATGGATTATGCTTGTGATGAGTAGGCACCTGGCAATCCAGGCGGGCCCTGACAGCCTTTGACCCCTTGCTGGACAGGACCCTGTGGCCCAGGGTCTCCTGAACAACCCCTTTCACCTGTCAGACCCTTAGGCCCCCTTTCCCCAGGTACACCTAGTCCTGAAAGAAGAAGTAAGAGAAAGACATCTCATTAGTTTATTATTATTATTATTATCAGTAGTAGTAGTGTTCAGAGTTTCGACCTCAGACCTAACTACAGACATAAGCGCTGTTCAGACAGTTGTGTAAGAGTTATGTGCACTGGGTGGAGTTTGACTAAAACAGAGGTGTATCTCAGTTACACATGACTCTGACTTTAAACTTAGTCTGTTTTTCTTGCAGGATTTCAGCTCAAGTGAGGAGCAGCATTAAGTCCAGTGTCTGACAGTTTGATGTAACCACAATATATCATGCTGAAATTTATGTTTTGAGCTGTAAATACATTGAGAAAACTATGTGATGCCAATATTAAGTATTAAGTATTAATAAGTATCATCCCTTTCAACAGTAGAGAAGACAGCATCGGATTAACAAAAACATATGCATTATTTTATTAATTGGACTATTCAAAGTAAAATGAGGACACTTCTACTTAAGAAAAATCTGGCAACCTCAGACACGTCAATGAGATGCAAGGTGATGTGCATAATCTGACTCTGACTCATAGAAAATCCACTTAAGCAGCTGCGTAGCTCGGTCCTGAATACGTGCAACTTTCCCTTACATAACTACTGATATACTTTTGGACTTAAGTTGCCAACTCTGAATGAAACCCATAAACTCTTATTTTATAAAGACAGTTTATCATTGTCAGTACAACAAGCACTCATACATACATCAAACATGGAAAATTATATAAACATAAGACAAGGACACACTCAACAGACATTACAGGAACAAGCACGCATGCTAACACTTACCCTGTGACCCTGGTTCACCCTTCACTCCCTCTAATCCATCCAATCCACGCAGTCCTGGTGGCCCTGGACAACCTGAAAATACCCCCCAAAAAACCACAACTTTAAAAAACACAACCACATATTGTATAAAGTCCTGTGTAATTTGCATTTAGACTTGGAATAAGGTGTAGCCACGGCAGCGTTTAGCTATATACAGTAAGTCAATAAATAATAAAAATGTGAAAGCAGGTATATGTGTACCAGTACCTGGTGGGCCACAGTGGCCTGATGGTCCAGTAGTTCCAGGAGGTCCAGGAGGCCCTGAAGGACCCTCGGCGCCACATTTTCCTCTGGGTCCTGGGGGACCAATTACACCTGGGAGACAGAGAGAATAGAAGGATACAGGTATCTGTGATTTCTATAGGTCTAGTTTTTTTTTTAACCACAAACTTAGTCTTTGGATTTGAATCCATTACCAGCATGCAATGAGGTTCAACCTGTCATAGTTAAATCATAAGAAAATCCATGAGTTTCACTGTTAGGTCCTAAAAACAAAAGGCCAAGAACTGCTTTTCTCACATACCATATTAATGAAAAATCCACTTAATATAGACATAGTTGTAGTGGAAAGAGCAAACATTGGACTCAACTTCCCAGAATGAAATGCAGCTATAAGACACAGTTGTAATAGCAATAGCTGATTAGCACTCTGCAGTAAGGTCAGGACATTTTTCTGAAACAATATGAAAAGCCTACCCAGAGGTCCACATGGTCCCCGATTTCCAACAGGACCAGGTTTGCCAGGATATCCACACTGACCAGGTGGACCCGTCTCTCCTGACTCTCCCTGATCCCCTGGAGGACCTGTGGATGTGATAAAATGTTTGTGTGAAATCATTTATTGTACTTTATTATTGGACCCTAGGCTATTTCTTTTGATTTTATAGCAACTCAGCATCACATTTTTCATGACCACTGTGTATTGTACATTACCTTTTTTTTGTTTATTTTTGGAATAGACTCACAAAATAAAAAAAAAAGTCAATTTGAAGTTCTATAGTAGGAAGTGTGCTATGTAAAACACAAAAAGTAACTTTATTAAAGAGAACAACAATAACGCCTCTGCGCTAACCTGGGGAGCCATTTTGTCCATGTGGGCCTCTTAGACCTGGAGGTCCTGGTGTACCTATAGAATCTCCTCTTTCACCTAGTTAGAGACAACAATTTAAAGAGTTCAGTCCGAATGCATGGATCGTCACTCATACTGTAGCCACTGAAGTTCATTTAACAGACATA
This sequence comes from Pangasianodon hypophthalmus, assembly GCF_027358585.1. Classification (NCBI taxonomy): domain Eukaryota; kingdom Metazoa; phylum Chordata; class Actinopteri; order Siluriformes; family Pangasiidae; genus Pangasianodon; species Pangasianodon hypophthalmus. The sequence continues at coordinate 1,260,036 of NC_069723.1, forward strand.
TCCTGTATAGTTTGTATGTAAAGCCCAAGGGCTGCATTCAGAGTAGAGTTACGTGCTTATAGTGAGGATTTACCACCAAAATTGCTTGCAGATGTAACTACAGACCTAAGCACTATTTAGACAATTGTGCAAACAGGGCAAAGTGGCGTGTCTCAGTTACACATTATTCTGACCTTCTGACTTAAGCCCATTTTTCGGCTCAACAAATCAAAATAGCAAATAATACGTACAGTAAGTGTAAAATAGCCTACATCTCACACACTAATGACAATTTCATGACCTCGGTTTTGTGTCTTCGTGCATCATTAAGTTGTGCATATAATATATATAAAAAAACAACAAAATAATTACATGTGCTGGATCAAGTGCTATTTTATAAGCTGTCAAATAAAGAGGGTGGAAGTCATACTGTTAATTCAATTTTCAGGGATTAATTTGTTAATTATTGTACAACTAGTACTATACATACAGCAATAACTCTGAATATGGCCCTTAGGATAATTTAATAGGCTTTGAAAGACTGAGAATATTCACATTTTACATATAGTACTTCAGTAAGAAAAAAATCCAGTACGCTTACTATTTAAACAAAACTTAATTCTGATGTTTTGATGCTGATGTTCATGCTTATAGAATAAATACTACCAAGATACCTGGAATTACATTTTACAGTATAACTTTGTTAAATAATATAAAATTGTTACTTTACCTTTCGGCCCATTAAATCCAGGGAAACCCGGGTTTCCTGGAGATCCATTCAAGCCTGGGTCACCCTAAGACAACAAAGCAACACATTTCAGCATGTGATTTTGGACTTTTGTCAGGCGGCTTTTTATTCTGGTGGAATCTGGATGGCTCACATCTCTGACTATACTTCTACACCTGAAAGCTGAATAATCAGCTGAAAACTCATCATAGCTATAAAGAAAGGTCCAAAACTCTGGCATCATGACCTGGCTGGGGGCAAATGAGAACCAATATGGACAAATGGGTCAAACCAGAAGTTGAGTGTGGTGTCAGGGAGACAGACTGGAGAGATTGCAGGGCACCATGCATATATACAATCCTTCACATACTAGGGGCAATTTAGCTTAGCAAATTCACCCACTGGCACGTGTTTGGGTGGTGGAACGAAATCGAAGAACCTGGAGGAAACCCATATGGACACATGGAGAATAAACACAGCCATACCGCCTAGACAGTGGCCAGAGCTCAGGATCAGAAAATATAGATTTGTTTGGGTTTACACTTTTATTTCATCTTGTTAATCTCAGGCAGATATGAACATAACATAATCGCTGTAATACTGTGTAAAATTTAACCCTTTCTCGCAGGGTTACACTGGCATTCCATTCTGCCGGTAGAACCAAAGTCGACTTATTGGACATTTTCAATCAGTATAAACAAATGCATTATTTTATCGCTGCAAGTCTGTTATAAGATTAGTTAGAACACTGTTCGGTTTCTGTGTGTAGAGTATCATGACTCTGTGTTGGTGAGCAGGGAAAGGGGAAGAGTAAACAATTGACACCTCTCCACAATAACACTGGTACAGAGATAAAACAGACAGCACATCTAAAGCGTTTTGATAGCAAAACACTGTATAAAACTGCCACAATAAAATTATAACATTTAAACCTAGTAGACTAGGTAATAAAATATGAAAAACTGCAAATTCTTAAAGCTCTGAGTGTCTACTTTCATATGAGCCATTTTGAGTCTAACAGAATGTGAAAGGTAAGTACAGTGCTTTATTAACTCACTGGATCTCCATGTCCTCCGCAAATTCCGCTATAGCCTTTTAACCCTGGTAAACCATGGAGTCCAGGTATACCTGGCTTTCCACCGGGACCTTGTGGCCCCCGAGGACCGTTCTCATAACCTGGAGGTCCACAATACCCTGGAGAACCATTTGGACCTTGTTGTCCCTTCACACCTTTATCACCTGAGATAGAGATAACGTTAGAAAACACAATGTTATTCTTTGCTTAGGAATACTCACTGTGCATTGATCCCTCTGAAAAAAAGCACAATCATAAAACTTTCTGCAAAAGTGTAATCAAAATACATATCAATGACTGAGATTTAAAACAGTAAAATCCACAAAACCAATAATCACTTTACATTATACACTATGATGAAAAAAGGAAATTCTCAAGTTTTTCACCTTGGGGACCAGTGAGGCCGCATAGCCCAGGCACTCCTGGTGGCCCCTTCGTCCCCTTTACAGCATTCACGATAATCTCTCCTGGCATACCAGGAAATCCATAGGAACCTGTAAGAGAGACAACACAGGTTTTGATGTTTTTCTCATTATTTTAGCAGAGACAAGTCAGTGCCCTAAATTAGCACAACTGCATTGTATAACTGCAGTACATTCTGGAATGTTTCCTGGATTTCTCAATAATATGACGTTGGAAAATGGTGAGAAACGAAGCTCTTGCTCTTTTGTTTTTAGGAGCTAACTGTGAAACCTGACTTTTATCTCTTTCAGTCCAAGCATTACCTTGCTCAAGCCACAGACACACCCACTTCACGAAGTCTTACCATTCTTTATCACTGTGCATTACTGAGCCTTGTATTCTAACCTTTGTGTCGTGTTTATCGACTTTTGTTAGTTGTCTATCCTGCATAATCCTGATTGCCTGTGCCTGTTTACTATGATTGTGTTTGACGATTTGGATTTATTCAACACACACTTGCATTAGTACAGCAATGATTTGTAAACAATATAGTAACTTCACTAGCAATGTCCCCCTGTGACATGGCAAATGACCACTATCTTCTCTTGGGAATAATGAAGATACAGCACCAACCAACAAATTAGCACCAGAATCACTAAGCAAGGTACAAATATTTCAAAATAAACATATTTACCGTGTTTGAGGGTTGAGTTTTTTCTTTTAAGTACTCCTTCTTTAAGCATACCTTTCTCTCCTTTCTCTCCTATCTCCCCAGGACAACCTTGCCTCCCATCGATGCCTTTATCGCCTTTTATGCCAGGTGGTCCTTGACGTCCACACTCACCTAGGCCACCAGGGAAGCCGTCGCTTCCGGGTTGTCCAGGAAAACCTGAGTGACATCATGAAATCATTTTCAATTTTATAATACAAAACTGATGTTTTGGCTTGCAGATTTTCATGCTTCATGCTTTTATCATGCTTTTAACTGACAGGAACATGGGTTCATTTCATTTTAAACTTCACTTGCAGTCTTAAAGAGATAAATGCTGGATATGACCTGGTGGGGAAGAAATAAATTTACCCCTCATTTTAGCTCAAGAAATAAATCAATCTGCCGCTAATCTGATTCAGTTTTAGAACATGGAGTTTTACCTTTCAATCCTTTAAGACCAGGATCTCCAGGATCTCCTTCTGTTCCTGGGCATCCCTGAGGACCACAGTATCCCCGAGCACCAGGTGGGCCTGGTTTCCCAGCACAACCTTTCAGCCCCCTTCCTGGAAGGCCAGGTGGTCCGGCACTTCCCTTCACACCACGTTCACCTAAAACATATACACATTCAATTCAACTCAATTTCATCTGTACAGTGCTTTTAACAACAGATAGTGTCACAAAACAGATTTACGGGAATCTGGATGCAGATTTAGATCCCTAATGAACAAGCCAGATATGACAATGGAAAGGAAAAGCTCTATGAGACAACATGAGGAAGACACCTTGAGAGGAACCAGGATCTAAAGGGAAGTCTTCCTCTTCTGGGTGCCATCAGATTGCTGCTTGCAGGTATATTTGTAACATTATTGATCTGACACAGCTAGAGTAGCTCAGGGTGTTCCTCAGGAATCAATGCCTGGCACTATCCTATGCTGATGATACTCACATTTTCTCAGCACTGAATCGACCACATTTATATTGCCACCTGCTCTTTTGCTCTATTGCTCATCTCCACTCGGAGACAAAAGTTGCTAGTACATGATGCCTTTATCATCACTCGGCTTATACTACTCATCTTATGAATGTAGCACACATACTCACCTGGATTTCCACTACAGCCTTGGTCTCCTGGCAGTCCCGAGTCGCCCATTTCTCCAGTATCGCACTGTACTGGACATGGGCCAACAGACCCCTCTCTCCCAGGCTGACCATTTCCTCCTGGCTCTCCTTTCCTACCTCGAGCTCCAGGTACACCAGGAGAGCCTGTAGAGGCACAAACCATACAGCAACCCAAAAATCTAAGCAAAATATACACAAAGACTGTATAGTAACATGTTTTAATGTTTCTCTTTCTCTTTTTTAATCTAATGGCATTGCTGCTTGCTTGTCTCTTGCCTACCTTGTCCACCAAGTGACCCTGGGGCTCCAGGGACTCCTTTAGGTCCTAAAGAGCCTTCGAACCCTAAAGGGCCTACTGGCCCTCGATTTCCTACCAATGAGTCGCCAATGCATCCTTTTAACCCAGGGGGTCCAGGATTGCCAGGTATCCCTGGCTCTCCACTCAAACTATTGCCGTCGGTTCCAACGTCTCCAGGATCCCCCTGAGATCCACATAGCCCTGATAAAGAGAAAAAGGCAATATTAAATTGTCCACCTATAATGTGGCAAGGCTTGTACTGTAGGTGTAGCATTCAAGAATATAGCTCATGTTTATCCAAACACAAGATGTATTAATTGTACCCTAGCCTTCAATGGTGTTGTTTTCTGACCACAACTTCAGTCTTAGCTGGACATTCGTCCTTGGCAGGCCATTCTCAACTCTCTTTTTTGCTGAAAACAGTTAGGCTCTTTACGCTACCTGTAGGGCCATTTGGACCAGGATATCCAAGGTTTCCTTTCTCTCCCTTTGGTCCATTAATTCCATCATCCCCACGAGGCCCTGGATCGCCCTGCACTCCTATGCGCCCTGAACAGAACATAAAAGTCTTACAGTAAAATGCTATCAGCCATAATTAGGAAATCTGTTACATAAGCAGAAACTTATTAAAACAATAGATGTCCCTAATTTTCCTTGAAATAGGATAGAAAATACTCACACTTTTATGGCTGAGTTTACATAATTTCTTTCATCCACTCATTTATTATTGATTAACTCAGCTATTAATTGATTAACGTATTTACAACAAGCAACAAGCAACAGCTACCTTGGTCACCACACTCTCCCTTTGGTCCACGGAGTCCAGGACTGCCAGGTATACAGGGTTGCATATCACCTACACAGAAAACAAAGTCAACTCAGCACAGAGTGCCTAGCATAAGTATTCAACATTGCTTCTCTGGTCAAAGACTTTTAGAAAAAAAAAAAGGGGGAACAATTTTACCTTTGTTTCCTTTACGCCCAACAACTCCTCTCTGTCCTGGAGGTCCCTGCTCACCTTCTTTTCCTCGAAGACCTACTGGCCCAGGAATGCCTGGGCCTTGTGGTCCACAGGGACCTCTTTCACCTTTGAAGCCCATATTTCCTGGACAACCTCTATCACCAGGAAAACCTGTAAAACTGTCACCCTTAAAAAAAGGAATAAAATTTAGTTAATGTGAAGAAGAACTGCTATGTCAAGCATATTTCATTAGACATAGAGAAATCCTTGATCCATCCATTAATATTTCCTCTCCCAAGGTATACCATCCATATAACCAGCTGTCCATCCATCCATCCATCTATCCATCCATCCATCCATCCATCCATTCATTCATTCATTCATAAATCTACCATCTACACTCCTGGGCAAAAAAATGGGCCAAGAACAAAATGGCAAATATGAAGCTTTTAATGGCCTTAACAACAAATCGTTGGTCAGAAAATGAGCAAGAATGAAACAGATGCACTCCTGAGAGCTCCTGTGCCTCCATTCGCTGAACTGTTTGGGGAAAAGCTAGAAACAGGGAGTGTATTTGTCCATCTATTTGTCATATTTTGCAAATTTCACCAATTTGGGTTGATAAATCTCAATTTTTAGCCACTTTTTACTATGCTCATTGATACAATACTTTTACCACAACCTTTAGATCACTAACCTCTGGACCACAATCACCTGCAGGCCCAGGAGACCCAGAATAACCACTTATGCCATTGATTCCTGGATAACCAGCAGTCCCTGGTGTTCCAGACTGTCCCTTTTGACCTTAAAAGTAAATGTGAACATTTTAATTTTTCAGCTTAAAAGATGTACAGAACACTGCACGAGTGCTGTGCTACATGTCTCACCCTTGATGTTCATCATATACAGGTCTCCTTTTTCTCCTTTCATCCCCATCCTACCTGGAAAACCTGGAAAACCCTGTGAAACACACAAGACTGATCAACACCAAATATAAAAGTGTACAATAGAACCAGTTCTGTTTTACCAGCCTGCTCATACTCATCAATGAAATATGTACTTGAAAATGAAATATGTAAATCAGCTTATATGTAAGATCTCTCACACACACACACACACACACACATGGGCTGCTGAACAAAATGAATTATTCAAATATGAAAAATTTACATAATAATTATGAATATAAAGGTGGAAATTCACATTTAAATGTTTATTATCCAATGTTTTACTTTTACTCTCCTAATAGAAGTCTCTCGAAACGCGGGATTTTTAAATGTTTTGGTGAAATAACCCATTTCTTGAAGAAGGGGTCAGTACACATCTCTCACAAGGCAATGAGAGAACTTTTTTTCCAGTTTGCTGGCTTTGCTGCTGCTAATTGCTGTTACAATTAACATCCAGAAACAAAAAAAATGACTATGCGGTAAAATAGATAGATAGATAGATAGATTGTGAAACCTTATCCAAAGCGGAGTTGCTTTTACCACCCCGAAGTTGATTACTTTCCATGTCCACTCCACCATATCCACCAAGAATTACATATTTTACTTTGTTAAATAACACATTTTTAAATCTAGCATTAGATTATTAGACGCTTGTGATTGAGCTGTTACTATAGAAACGATAACATATTAGAACGAGCGCATTAATATCAACCTGTGATTTAAATTATTCACACCCTCAGATTTCACACCAATCAGATTTGAGAATGCATTAGTGTAGTGGGATAATCCTAATTAATATTCAAATTTATATTAATAAACTTAATTAACTCTTTTAAATAAGTGGGTTTTTTTGGAGGACTGTTTACTTACAAAACTTCCTCGTGGTCCAGGATCTCCATCAGGTCCAATTTCACCTTGTGCACCGGGAAGCCCATGCAGTCCTGGAGCACCAGGATCCCCAGGTTCACCTGGGAAACCCTTATGGCCATAAATATTACTGACCTCACAAGCACAGTACCCATTATCACCTGTAAAACCACACACCCACAAAACATTTATTACTGTATATCCTGAAATCAACATTCACATGCAAACATTACCACTGGGATAAGTGAATATTTCAAAACCAAAATAATTCTAGAAATAAATCCAGAAGTAAGGATAATTGATTACTCCCTTGTCTTATGGTCAGCAATGCATAAAAAAGAAGAAACGAACAGCCCTTTAAGCAGCACTGACACTTCCATTAGAAGTATTTCACCCAAAAATAAGCTAAAAAGAAAGCTGACATCATGAAAATGAATGTTATTGTTAAGAGTAATGGATAAAAGTTTAAAATCTGATATGTCAGCCTCGCTTCTTCTTACTATTCTGCACATTTTTCTTATGACCATTGGTGGTGCTGTTGCACTTGTTTCCACAAAAAATGCAAAATAATCTGATTTAAAACATCTGTTAACAGCAAATAATCTGATGTCCTATATTGATATCTGTTTATCTTTGAAAGCAATGTAAAAAAAAATAAAAAATTGAAGCACATGGAGAGCAGTTGTATGAGGAAATCTGTGTTTTTAGCTCAAATACATCACGACTTACAACAAAGCAATCCGCAGTGAGATTGCTAACACTCTCTGCACCATTTAAGCATTAATGTCTTTGTGTGATATCTGAAAGTCAGTTTGGAATTTTGACTGAACATCCATGATTTTTTTTTATTATTATTATTATTCGAAAGAAAAACGCCGTTATTAAAGCAAACACGTGAAAGTGAAGTCTCTCGGTTATTATAGATCATCTTTTAGATTTAGAGAATCTTTAGTACGCACATGTAGTGAGGATTTGATTTTGAAATTCATCCCGGTTTATAGACCTCAGATGTAACTACAGACTTCAGCTTGGAATTTGCGTGTAGGATGGAGTCCACCAAAAAAAGAGGCATATCTCAGTTACGTACGATTCGGACCTTTGTACTTAAGCCCATTTTTTTTGCACAATATTGGCTCGAGCGAGGAGCAGTAATTAAGTCCAGTGCCACTGTCTAGAAGTTTGATGCAACCACAATAAAACACACTGGAATTTGTTTTGGGTTTTAAATACACTGAAAAAAACCCCAAAAAAACTATGGAATACTATTTGAGGCCAATATCAAATACATAAATATGATACTATTCATTAATTGGCAAGAAAAGCCCTAAAAGCATGTACGACACTTTAGGGAAGCTGCATCTTCAAACTTTCATTATAACATTCTACAATTACACAATACCTACACGATATTTTATCAGCCCTACACATGGACAGTAAACCTGCATGTACAGTACCACAGCGCGGTCGAATGCTCGACTCTGATTGGTCAGAAGGTGTGCATTATTTTTGTGTAACAGCACGGCTTGGAAAGTAGTTCCGGCTGTAACATGAAGGATAGGTTCATATGAATGCGTCATTCTAACGCAGTATTGTTTCTACTAAAGGAACTTGTAAAGCGGATGCTCGATAATAACAGAAGACTAATAATAATAAACCGATTTAAAAAATGTGTTTAATAAAATTAAAACCTATAATTGCTGATGTGGTGGCATTTTTGTTATGAGACATTTATTTCATATTTATGGAAGAAGTCCTTTTTTGAGACAGAGAGAGAGAAAAACATTAAATCTAACTATAAGCAATTAAAATGCTCAACGTTTCATACATTAATAAATGAAATGTAAACGTGGGCAAATCGCTGTGGTATAAGCAGAACAATCATGACATGACAAAAATATTCACAGCTCTGCGTATGGTTGTGAGAATGTTGTGGTCTTTCAATCACCTTTCCTCCCACGAATGCCTGTTGGACCAGGTCGTCCTCTATCTCCTTCAGCACCAGGATCTCCTCTTTGGCCGGGGATGCAGAAGGATCCTACAACACACACACACACACACACACACATTAACCTTAAAGTATCGCATAATTAAGGCATCTAATTAGACTAGAGCCAGCACTAAAGCAAGACACAACACTTAACTAGACACAGACTATAGTTATATTCTTATATATTCAGATAAAGTTATGTTCTTTAGGACCATACAATTCATCTTCACTATTTTTACGGCTAATTGCATAAAGCATTCTGTCACAAATTCGCCCTATCTGTGCTTGTTGCAGTTCCCAGCTTTCATGTCATTTGTTTTGAGTTCATCACATGCCTTTGTTTCTGTTACAGTCGTGTCTCCACCCTTGTCCCGTCATTGGTTTGTTACATGATTGTTTTCACCTGTTATGTGTCAGTCCTTGATTAGTGTGTATATAATGTATATGCTGTTGTGTCAATGAATCATTCACAAAGTTAATCTGAAAGTGGACAATAAATAACTCCCTGAATACAAAGATTAGATAGAATACACTTTCCCCTTATTTAATTGCCAATAATGAGTAAACTCTAATAAACCCTGAATGGCAGTATAAAGGCAAATGACAGAAAAATATATAGTTTGGAAGCAACTAGCTCTGGTTTAAGTGCTTATATGAAATCTCACATATGTCAAATGTCATATGCTGAATTTTGAATATGCTCTATGCCTTTGTTTCTGTTCTCATCCTGTCTCCGCCCCTGTCCTGTGATTGGCCTAATGCAGCTAGAGTTTTTCTCTTCTGTATTTGGTTCTTGACTAGTTTGCATTCTTATTTCTACTGTGTGTCATTGTTTGATCTAATTCTCACAGATACCTGACGTTTGAATATGGATGTGCCTATGATTACCTCGTCTGCCTTTGCTCTGACACCCGCTCTGAACCCTGGTTATGATTCCCTCAGTTTATACACTTGTGTTCTACCTCTAACCATAAGTTTCAGTCCTCTAGGCATAGAAAAACAATCTGGGTAATATTTTCTCCAACTACAAACCCAACTTAACTGTGGTCTAAAGCCAATATTGAGTGAATACAAGAAATCTGAGCTGAAAATGGGTGCTATAAATTTAGGCTAATGTTATTGCATCTGGATTGGATTGAGTTGGATTGAATCATCAAAATATCAAAACGCAGAATGGTGAGAGGAAAATAAATGAGAAAAAGAGAACAGACGTGCACAGAGTGCACATTTCTGTCTACTCTATGTACACCTACCATGGGGTCCGGGAGCCCCTTGAATGCCTTTTGGCCCTTGAAGCCCCGGTTTCCCAGGTTCTCCTGGGACATGCACGGTGCTTCTCTTTCCTGGCTCTCCTTTTTCACCTTGAAAACCTCGAGGACCCACCGTCCCTGGGCCGCCTGGGGGGCCTGGCAGACAAAGAAAGAAAAAAACTTTAGGAAATAAAGCTGATATACTGTATTAGCACTTTTCTAGCACTTAACCCATACCAAAATCAGAATAACCCATAAAAAAAATTATGAAGAATTATGAAGTTGAAACTGTTTCTGCAATTTTAGACATATACACACCTGGTATAGATGGTCCTGGTGGACCAGGAGGGCCCGGCAGGCCCATCAATCCCATCTCTCCTCTGATACCGAGGGGCCCAGGACATCCTTGCTCACCGATGTAACCTACAGTCAACAACAGCAGCGAAATCATATAATCATCTACTCAATCATACAAAGATCAAAGATACAGTGTTTAAAGATGCATTGCAATACATTAAAACATTGGTGAATAGGGTTATTTTGACCAGGAGGAATATTAAAAAGAAACAACAATGATCCAGGCTAAACATGAACCTTGTCATATGAAGGTTAATACATTGCATTTCAAAATGCGATCGCAATCTTTGGCAACATCACTGCAATTTTACTCATATGGTCAATTCATTATAATACGTTATAATAATTTTCAGTCATAATGATACTGACTGTGCTATAGACTCCATTTCAGTTCATCATTGAAAGTCCTTGAAAGTATCATTATTTAACGCATTGTAGTGTTCGGGTTTCATTTCTAAGAACTGCTGATTGTCATGCCATTATGTCATTAAGCTTAAGTGGATTGCTCACCAGCTCTGTAAATGCTCTACATAATGAATCCCTTGCTAGAAAAGGCTGAAGTTAAACAATCATTTCAAATTTATTCAAATATGATTAGCCATTCAAGTCTAGTCCATGCACCCCAGCAAAAAAAAAAAAAAAACACAAACTGGAATATGTAGAGGTTGATAGTTGTACCTGCTTTATAAGAGAAACATGTTGTTTGCCCTTGTGGACCAGGATCACCCAAGATTCCCTGTTAGACATTTACAAACACAGCTTTGGTAGGATAGTGTACCGACAATATACTGTATAATGTTCGAATAATCAGGGTGTATTCAGAGTTGAGTAAAGCACACACAGTTGTGCACGTCTGTATTCAAACCTCAGACGTAACGTCAAACTTAAGTGCTACCATCCTTTAAACCTTGAGCACATCGAATTATTGGCAGTTTACTAGACTCCTATTACATGCGTATTCCAATGGTTATCTTCTCATTCATATTGACATATTTTTTGGACTTAAGTCGCCAACTCTGAATACATCCCATAGAATATTAACCCGGATAACAGTAAGGTGGGGTAAAAAAACCTTTAGTCCAGGGCAGCCAGTTTGACCAGGGAGTCCAGGGTTTCCTTGTTCACCCTGTAGGAATAAGGACAATACATATAACAAACATAAACAAACTCACTATAAGTACACACACACACACACACACACACACACACACACTGCTTTGTACCTGAATTCCTGGTCTGCCAGAATGCCCAGGAGAGCCACATTCTCCCTTTGAACAAGTTGCAGTGTGAAATGAGTAAAATAGACATCCACATGAATTGTAATAAACATAAACATAAACATTATAAATCGAGTTGACATTATAACATTATAAGTCAAGTACATGCACTAAAATATAACTAAGCAACTCTCGTATAAAACATTATAAACCTATGCAGCCATAATACGCAGACATTTACTGCAAGAATATCGCTACCTGAAGTATTGCAAGGTTTATTTATGGTTTGATATGAACCCTGTTTGATTGTCGAGCATTATAAAAAGTCAGACTCACTGTAGGTCCTAGATAGCCAGCGGTGCCTTTCTCTCCTCTTTGCCCTGCAGGTCCGATAGTTCCCTGGCAAACAGACACGTACATCAGTGAACAGCACATAAAATCCCTCAAAGCAGCACCACAAGTCCTTGTGACTTCCTTGTGTCAGTAGATACGTGGGGAAAGTTCTCTGTATTCAGACTTGTGCCATGAGAATGCTTTAATTAATTTTCTCTGAGGTCCAATTAGATTATTATAAATAACTGCATGTGGTTAAAGACTTTTTTTTTAACTAAGTAGCACTCTTTGGGCATTTTGCATTCTCAGTTCACAGCTACTCAGCTACTTAAATGCCATACATACATAAACCATGCAATTCTGACACTGGAATCTTTGGGTTCTCATTTGACTCTCACCATCCTCCAAAGCGCGCTGGGGATCGGGATGTTCATAGCGAATTATCAGCTGTTCCGCACAATGTACACACACTTTAACTTTAACTGCTTTTGGTTTTGTATCTAGTATATCTGAATTATGCAAGTGAACAATAAATCTTGTTTCTGTTTGTTTTTTTTCCCCATGGTGATAGATGAAAAAATTATTTTACACATGTGCAGCCTCATGTTATTAGGGATCCAAGCACCAAAGGTGTTGGAGCCCTATTGTTTTGGCTCAAGTTTTCATATTCTTATTATTTTTCTCTCCTAAAATGAATCATACAGATTAAACCATAGAGATACCAAAGAAATGGCTAGTGTAAACAGACAGCCAGATCAACACACACACTTACTTTACATCCAGGCATTCCACAGACTCCTTCAGGTCCTTTATCCCCCTAAAATAAGAAGATTATCCATTAATCCATCCATCTTCTTTTCTCTCTGATGTGAAATGTTATTGTATATTATTGTCTATATTCCATTACTGTTTTTTTTTACATCATCTTTTTATTGTGTGAATAATGTGTCATAATATAATTTTTACATAAAAAATGATACAGGAAATAATTTCAGTTTCAACCATGCAGCAGCAGCAAGCATTGTTCAAATGCAAGACCTGTTAGGGCCAATGCAACAGTGCAGTGAAGTGCAGAGCTCGGTGTAGCTCAGTACAACTGCCTGGCGTGACAAAACCCTGATTTACTTTCAGTGCCATTTCATTTTTAAGGCTGCCTTGGCAAAACTAAAGTTAGATCCTCCACCTAATCCAACAGATTTAATTGCCTGACCCATTTTGTGGTATATCAACCCAAGCAAGTGACTGGGCTATTCTACATTGGACTGATTTCATAAACAGCTCTTATATGCATTCAAGAGCACAAGCAATGTGCCATGAGAGCACAGAAAATGGCACACGGGGAACTCATAGAACTGAAATCCGTGCCTAAATTAGAGAGACTCTAAGTAGAGAGAAAGTAGAATGGTACAAGTGGACAAAGCATTGCTATCAAACCTGCACCTGACACCACCCGAATATAGAAAAGTAGTATCACTAATACCATGGCGCATTTGCTCCTCGCACAAAACAAGAAAATGCCCATGATGGGAGATTTAATTGGCACAAAAATCTTACAGACAGTGCTCGAAGTTATGGTATCCATACCAAAGGGGCATTGGAACTCGTTGGGTCTGTTGACACAAATGAGAATGTAGGTTTGGCTTGTTTAAATGCTGGTGAAAACACCTCTGGTGTCTGGGCAGGTCTTTGACACACAGGTTCTTTGCTTGAAACACGATCAACACATGCCATGTTTGACACTTTTCCAAAGAAGTGAGTTTCAAAGACCACAACAGCAGGTGTAAGGAGTTAGGCAGGATGCAGCATGTGTCACACTGGTACCAAGGCAGAGGACCAGAACAAAAAGGGAGTTCAACTCAGGGCAAAGACTGCCAAAGCTGCCAAAGCACAATTCACAAGAAGTGCCAGGTTTGAAACTATGCGGTCAAAGGTGGACTGATTACCCCTCTGCAATTAAAACTTCAGCATCAGATCACTGGCTACTGAGCACACTGTCCACATTTTCTCATTTGACCACCGCTAAACACCCCGCGCCACAGAGGTGAGAGATCCAAGTCAAATGACTGTACTGACTGTAGAAGTGCAGTCACTGCTAGAGACACGGGTCATAGATATTGTACATGATGCGCCTTTGAAGATTCTTTCACCACAGTCTGTATGTACTTCTCTACCTGGACAGTTGCCTGCTACGCAGTCAGTCTCAGCACCAAGTGACAGGGACAAAAATTTGACAAGAAGATGGAAGAATGCAGCTCGATATCAACATGTCAAATCCTCCAAATTAAAGCTGTGTGGCTAGAGCTGTGACATTTCAGCTTGTGGGTCACTGACCAGATGTTTACTTCCTTTGGGGAGTGTCATGACAGGTTAGCCCACTGAGTAAAGTGGGTTACGCAGTGAACTAAAGTGATTTCACAGGCATACTTGAACACTGGCCAATAAGCGTCTTCTTCCGTCTCCACTAGCTCTGGAAGGAAACCGTCCTGGCGGTCTGGGACTTAATGTAACTTGAGGCACATATTACAACTTCACATGTGAGGTCACGGTTACTTTGCAATTAGTACTCAGCTAGGAAACAAGCACATGGGAAAGCTCCACAGAAGGAAATGGTTTCAAATGGACTTTCAAACAAATGATAATGCAATATCACTAGTATAATAAGATGCACAAGTGTCCTGATTTAGCTAAATATCTCACCTTGTGTCCTTTGGGGAAATATTCTTCTAATGCCTCAAGTATTTCGAAAGGGCCTGGAGGGCCCGCTGGCCCTGGATCTCCCTTTAAAATTGAAAAGAGACATTTATACACCCAATCAGCCCATCACACACACACACACACACAGATGACATCTCCTACACACATGCACAAACACCCAAAACCCACCTCCTCTCCACTTGGACCAGGAATCGCTTTTCCTGTGTCTCCCTAGGAGAAATATGGTAATGGTAAGTGCAGTGAATTACACACTACTATTGTCAAATAAATCAGTTATTATTAAGATAAAAGTGTAGGATGTGCACATAACTTACTGGAGGACCTCGAGTGCCTGAAACACCATTTCTACCCTGGAAAGAGAAAGAGACAGAGAGAGAGAGAGAGACAGAGAGAGAGAGAGAGAGAAGAGGAAGAATATGACACTTGTTCCACCGTGCCAAAGTTCTCTCTTCTTTAAACATTAACCATTAATTTATCTATCTTTGTTGCAATGCTTAGCAATTTCATCTCATGGCTGAGTGGCAGTTTAAGCTCCAAATCCAGTTTTAATATCATCATTTAATGGCTGAAAATACTAAAGATTAAACACAAGTGAGAATGAATCTTGTGAAACCGTATTTCAAACATTTCATAAAATAGGAGAATCTAGTAATAAACCTAAGTGATATTATTTCCCTCAGGCTCCACTAGCTCTTTACATCTTCACATTATGTTTTCACAATTCTTTTTTTTTTAATCCTTTATTGCAAAATATACTGAAAACTACATTTGTAAATGTAGAAAATGCACACAGAATTAGAATTAGACTTTGAATTCCCTATTAAAATGATTACAGGCAAAAACAAACAGGGAACGAGAGCCAATGGCGTACCGGTAATCCCGGGTCTCCAGGCTTCCCCGGCGCACCTTGTGGGCCACAAGGTCCAGGAAGTCCCTAGGTCACAGAGACACACACACATACACACACACACACACACAAACACACACAATATTTAACACGTCTTGTGCTGTATTCTTAAAACAAGCCATATTCAGAGCTGGAGACTTAAATTAAAAAGTTACATTGAATTTTTATGCAGGGAAAGTTACTTGTATTCACAGTCGAGTTACGCAGCTGCTTATGTCAGATTTCTGGGCATATTATGAAAATTAGCTGCATGTTGTTTAAGCCACAGGAGTTGCCAGATTGAGTAGAAGTCTCCAAGATGGGGTTTTTCAATAACGTCTAGACCACTGTCTCTAACTCCAGTACTTGAAAGCAATCAGGGATAGAAAATACGCTCTGAAGAAGGAAATTGTGTTTTTCTTTGTCGTCAGGTGTAATACATGTAACATTAATGTAAGAGACAAATTTGGCTTTTAATTCAACAACCTGGCTTCAAGCCTTATTATCAGCAGCTTATAAAATAGCCCTTGATCCAGCACATCCTATAATGTTGCATTTTATTTTTTAGCACTGTGCACTGACAGTTAATTGTGCACTGACAGTTTTTAATTCATACTTTGATTTGTCAAATTAATAAAATAATGTCAGTGTTTTTGTTAATGTGCTCTAACGAATGTAGAGAATGTGTGACCATGGTTTGAAGGATAAGCTGACCGAATGTACTTCATAATTGTATTCCTAAAAAAAAAAAAAAAAAATTAGGTTCGTAGAATAAGCAATGTCTCCCCAGAGTCTGAGCTCTGAATACTGATGTGCTCAGTTTTGTTATTAGTTCCTCACCATGCGTCCATAACTCAACTCCAAATCTACATAAAATAAGACTCTAGTACTGAGCAGTTTTGCTTTTTCATGACATCATCCCATCACATAATTATAAATAATGAACAGGTTGTGTTAAAAACACTAAACTGTGTGGTGTTGTACTAGAACCAAATGACTGGGTGACCACTTACTTGAGGTCCAGGATCACCAGGAGGTCCATCGCAACCCTGTCAAACAGTAATCAGGAACTATATTACTATTCACAATGACACACACAAAAAAGGTTTTAGCATAGCTTAGGATTTATGCTTCACTCACACGCTGACCGGGAATCATAAAATATTTGCATGCAGGCTCTCCTTTGAGTCCCTTCGGTCCTTGACAACCCTGCAGAATAAAGCAAAACAGCATACTGTGTTTAAAATAAAAATAAATAATAAAATAAATAATAAAAAAAGCAACATACCATGTGTACTGCGCACTGTGAATCAGATCAGGACTGCTCTTTACATGTTAGACCCTTTGCTTGTTTTGAGTGTTTTTTTCTTTGAGCATTTGAGCTGTGTTGTTTTGTTTTTTTTAAATTAAAAATTTTTCACAGTCAATATATTAAGAATATCTTAGTCTTATATATAGATCTTAGCCTTAGATATAATTTCACATTAGTATGTGCTATAATGATGCTATTAAACTGTCAATAAAGTCATCATTAGCATGTTTAACACATTTTATTGGCTGTCAGCTGCTAAGGTGAGGAACAGGAACATGGATTTTTCCCATTTAAGGTTTGAAGGCTGTTAGCCAGCTAGCTACAGTCTGAGCATAAATATATCAATATGACACCCGATAAAGTTTACTGAAGCCGAAAATAAAGAGTAGATCTGGATTTATAAAGTAATATATCATTACCTAGCATGTTTTTTTATAATCATTTTCAGTGGAACTGAAGCTGGAAGTTGTATATAAATCTTTATAACTAATCTGTGATCTTCAGTGGCAACCAAAATGTATGTTTTTAATACAATTCTGAGTTTTAGTTTAAACATCTTTCATCGATATGTTGTTCTATTTTCACGGTTTCCTACAAAGCCACAAAGCCGTCTGACTATGTGCTGATTCAGCGCTTTAGTCTTCCCAGCTCTCCATTACTTCCACGCTGGATTTCTCATTAATATGATGTTTAGTAGCTAATGAATACATCATCAATCGACAAATTAGCACCAGAATCACTCAACACATCACAAATATTTCATTCTAACCACATTTAATGTGTTTCAGGGTGGAGTTTTCCTTTAAGGACTACAGACATGCGCTTCTTCCACCTTAGGAACCTTATGCATTCCTGTTCTTCTGTATTTTGTATAAAATATTTGGTTTATGTATCCTGTTTGTTAGGATATTCCATGGTTACTGGGATTGAGCTCTACATGTAGTAGGTAGTTAATTCCCTGTATATTGTACATACCATCCATAGGAAGTAAGGAGACATTTTATTTCAGGTTAAGCTGAAATTCTCTCACTGAATAATTGTAATTAATTGTATTTCAGCTAAGAAGTCGAGAAAACACATTCCAGAAAAAAAAAATGCCTGCAAGTTGCCTTCATCAGGTTATACAGGTTCCTGTGTGCCAAAGGAGAGTGGGAATGTGAGTGTTGTTCTTACTCGTAGTCCGATTCCACCATTTGGTCCTGGATAGCCATCCACTCCTGGATCTCCTCTGGGTCCTTTACAGCCATCTAATCCTGGAGGACCGTGAGGGCCAGTAGCTCCAGGAAGACCCTTGAGACAAAATAAGTCACAGCAAAACACACAAAATTCAATATTAAAAGCAGGTGTGATACATGATACATGGCAAACAATGTACTTTCAAGACTATGTTTTATTACATTTCATTTATATTCAACATAATCACTGGATTTAAAGGCAGCATGTTTTTTTTTTTGTTTGTTTGTTTTACAGTGCACTCACATTGTATCCATCTTGTCCATGATTTCCAGGTATTCCTGGAGCGCCCTGAAAGCAATACAAGCAAAACATCTATTGTGTTAAGGATAGGAGAAATACACAAATACAACATTATACACAAATGCATCTTGAAAAAATAATCTTTTTCAAGATGATTACGCTCAAATTTACATGAGCAGATGTGAACTGAATAGTATATGACATGGACTACATGTGAGGGCAGACACACATGTATACATTAGCATTGCTAAAACTGCTCACATCATGTAAATAACTGATGTCTGTCTCTGTATGTTGTGTGACAGCATGTTACTTACTGTATCTCCCTGTGGTCCAGCAACCCCAGGAAGTCCTTCAGATCCGCGGCGTCCTTTCAGTCCACGTTGCCCCTGAGGTCCTTGTGGACCTGGAGCCCCCATTCTACCCTCTTCCCCAACAGCACCAGGAGATCCCTACAATGAGATAACATGCTACAGTTTGTGTATAAAAAACCTCATAAAGAAGTCAGAATACACATGCCAAAGTAATTATTAAATCAGTTATTTTGGTTGAAATGGTTGACCTTGCTGACTTTTTAATAGACCTTCAATGTATATTATAGTGTCAGACTTTGACAAGCTGCAAGTTGAGATGACTGCAGGTTTAATACCTCGTGAAGTAAAATGGCAGGCAAAGCGGTGATCCAAAACCAGGCAAAAAAAAGCCATAATCAAAATGACCAACCAAGCATCAAAGTTGGAAAACTGAGAGAGAATAAGAAGAAGAGAGAAAAGGCAAAACTGGAAAGCTGGTCATGTTGTGCTGGGTGCCAGAGCTTCAGATCATGTGTCGAGAAAGTACAGCACTGTCAGACGAAGCTCCATATCAGTGCTTGTGTTATTTTGCTGTAATGATGTCATTGATGACTTGAAGCCTCATTTAAAGATCTGAAAATGCTGGCAGAACAGTGTATTCTCTGACCGTATACAAGCACGTTCACACTCAAAGCCCCATTCATTGACAATTTAAAGAATATTGTTACTGTTCAGATGAAGCACGCTATTCTTTCGTTAGATTAAAATCTACAAAAGAATAGCGTCGGTTATTTCTTTTTGGTCTTCACTGGTCCAAATTTTACACACGCAGTGCTGTTAGCTAAAACGTAGTACACAGTACACAGGCCAGTGCTTTTTTTGACGACTAGAGTCCTTAAGAAATGATCGATTTTTCGCAACAGTAGGCTGGAAAGCTTTAACGCTTCATTTAGCTTCGTCTCACTATCACTATGTAACACCAAAAACAATAAAAAAGCTTAATAATTCAAGAAAGAAAACTTAGAAGACTTAGAAGAATATTCTATTAGGGATGTAACCAAAAATGAATACATTACACGAAATTAACAGATGTGTTCTAAACAGATGCAAACACAGACAGGAATAAGATTCAATAAAGGTGTGTGTCGGAACTGGGATCCTGCAGGATGCAACAATAAATTGTGTGCATCAGCTATCAACTATCCAGTTTGGGTGAGATGTTTGGGTGAGATGTTTGGGTGAGATGTTCGGGTGAGATGTTCGGGTGTGATGTTCGGGTGAGATGTTCGGGTGTGATGTTCATCTGCCTCAAGGTTTTTGCATTTTGTATGTTCAGAGATGCTTTTCCTCTCACCACGGCTGTAAAGAGTTGTTGAGTTCCCATCAGCTCTACCAATTTGGCCATTCTGCTCTGACTTCTCTTATCAACAAGGCGTTTCTCTCTCTTCTTTGCTTTTTTTTCCTCCTGATACTGATATTTCACTAAAATGTTGCTTTCCCAGCCATTTTGAAAGACATTATTATTATGTGTTACAGGATCTATAGTGCAATCATGTAGGCCTGTATGTTAATCATAATCACAGCTTGAGTCTTTGTAACTCTTGCACCACAGGAGGCTTCAATATAAAAAATAACAAATAATCACAATTTCAATTCTTCTTTTTCTATTTTCTTTTTCATCTGATCCTGATATACCTGGCCACAGTACAGGACAAACGCTTCTTTGGAAGACAGTGTTCTTTCACATGCCTTATACCAATTCATGCTGAAACAGGACCAAATTAATCCTCCCAAATGTTGGACACAAACACAACTCACAAGCATCATGTGCAGCATCGTGTGCAAAAAGAAAAAGCCTGGTTAGGGTTATTGCGCTGTCGCAGTCTTAACACACACACACACACACACATGATCAGCTTTGCACAAGACATCAAATGCAGACCTACACACAGATACCTTGCCAAGTTTATTATTTATTCTGGGTCAAGACTAGATAAACTCAGTTCACCACTAGGTGGTGCCGCACTCCTCTCGAAAACTGAATTCTATCAGAAACTCCGGAAACTATTCTATAAACCACAATCCCTGTAATCCTGGTGTTCCCTGCTCTAAGCCTGAGGATCAAAGTCCAGCATGTTTTGGTGATAAGTGATTCAACTCACCAGGTAATTAAATTTTAGCAGGGAATTGAACAAACTTTTGCTGGATTTTAGACATCTGGGATGGGATTCGGGATAATCCGAGGATTAGGAAAAGGTGGAATTAACTGCTTAACCTTAACATTTCGAAAGTTCTAATGATTAAACTTTTAAACAATTAAGGAATTTATCATAAATGCTAAACTGATACAGACAGAGAGAGAGAGAGAGAGAGAGAGAGAGAGAGAGAGAGTATCATAATGCTGTCTATGATCAGTCTTTTTTTAAGCTAAAAGATACACTTTAATGCAGACGATGATTTAAAAAGCAACGATTTAAATGAATTGAGGCAACAGTCATAAATCAATTACTGTCAGTTGAGTCTTATTGCTTGTAAATAGATTATTAGTGGTTATAATTGATCGCAAATTGATTATTATCAAAAAAGAACAGACAATTGGTGTGTAAAGAAAAAATCCTATTTTTAAACTGATGTTTAAAAACATCACAAGGCTGGCAAGTTGATTTGATCGTAACTCGAATTACTCGATATATAAAATAGTCCTTCTCTCCTTCATCATCATTGGGGAATTAACAGTAAGCCTAAACTTAAGTGCATAAACTCCTCCTGTGACTGAAACACCTCAAAGCGCTGACACTGGAGACTCCTTCCATAAATGTTAAATAAACATCTCCTTACAGAAAGCTTCACCATAGCATTAATTTAACATTTTCCTTTAAATAACAGCACATTTTAAAATCCGTTTATCATTAAACTGTATTATGTGATTTGAACTACAGCCGGCACTACTGTCAGAGCTGCTGTTATAGAAAATTCATCAACCAATCAAATTTGACCAATCAGATTTGAGAATTCGACAGCGCTGTGGTATAAATGATAGTGTATTCTAGGTAATACAGCTCCAGTAAGAAAATATCGGGGAGTGGTGTACGACTGGCTGCTTCAGAGAAATAGATTTGGCCCACTGGGTCTTGTGTTTGACCTGTGTTCAAATAGGTAGTCGAATAAACACACACACACACACACACACACACACACACAGAGGTAAATAATGTACATGATTACACCGAATGTTCTCATAGTTAAGCCCATGTACAAGCTGCCAAAAAAATAAAACGCCAAATTTAAAAACAGACATTCCAGGCATGCTCTCTGCACACACACACACACACACACACACACACTTCTGTGGACACACCCTTTTTTTTATACAAAGAATGACATCTACACACACACACACACACACACACACACACACCCCTTGCGGGGAGGCTGCACTGAAATCACACTAATAGCAGGTTTTTCCCACAGCTGGTTTGTGACAGTTTTAGCTTTCTTTTAATTAAAAAATACCTCTCTCCTCCTCCTCCACTCTTTCTCTCTGTCTCTCTCTCTGTCTGTTTTCTGTCAATCCTTGTCCTAGTCACCTACCATAATATGTACTTGGGAACCTTAATTCAAGGAAAGTTTCATCCTTCTATACACACACAGCATCCATTTTTTCATTCTGCGATCCGTGATTTTGAATTGAAGGTTTGTTTTTTTCACATAATTTTTTTTAGTGGTTTTTACTTTTTCCAGTTGAAAGTGATTTATTGATTTATTAAACATAGATCAATACCCTTTGACCACCATCTCCCATCTCCCTAATAGTGCAAGTATATGTTACTACTGTGTGTGTGTGTGTGTGTGTGTGTGTATACATACATATATATATTTAAAACAAACATATTGATGAATGACATTGCATACTTTTTCATAGTTACATTTCATGTTATGGGATGTCCACAATTAACAAAAAGTTAATTCCTGTTATCACTTACGTTATAGCAGCGATAAACAGCCATCCCCTCATGTTGAAAAACGTGGTGCAAATGCACACTGTGAACATGGTGAGGATAATTAACAAATGAAGCGAAAGTGTGGAAAGACAGATTAGTTTTCATTACCAGGTGTGTGACCAGGTGTCCTCAGATGATTTATATTTTTTAGACTGTAAGTCTTTCCTGAGTGGACCGATCTACACGGAAGTTAAGTCAGCACCTTTGGGTTCTGTTTTTTTCAGTTCAGTAGTATAAACTGTTTTAGCAATTGTGAGTGATATTAATAAAAAAGGGTTTGAAATGACAAGGTATTGATAATGAGTTTCCATATGTACAATGCATATACTGATATTTAACCAATTCATGACTTTATGATCACATTCAACATAATTTTGTTTATATGACTGTATCAGGAAAGAGAGAGAGAGAGAGGGAAAGAGAGAGAGAGAGAGAGAAAGAGCAAGAGGGAAGGTTGAGATAGTTGCGCTGTTAGACGGAGCGTACTCCTAGTGGTTGTGACAGAAATTGATCTGTTTGTGTGGTGTGTGTTCACAGCCTTTCAAAAAGAGCACTACAGTGTGATAATGAGTAAATCATAAGTGGATTCCCGCACATACAGTCACACACACACACACACACACACACACACACATACAATCTTTCATTTCTGAGTTGTTTCAACTGGATCGTTTAGAGAATACTGTGCTTCTATAGATTTAAATGGGGCTCATATTATGGACAAAATATGTGGGTGAAGTGGAAAAGAACTGGAGAATACAAATGCGCTTTCATTTTTTGGAGCCATTGCTCCCTGAAATGTCTGCCTGTGTGATGTTTGTGGGTTTGTTGTTCTTGCACTTTTTAATGAAACTGATGTCGACTCATCCTCCTACAATAATAAGTAGTGAGATCAGCTACTGAAGAATGTCTGGGAAAACAAAACACTCTCTTAACAAGGCAAAGCCATGGAATGCTTTCATTTATCTAACAATTAAAAGTACAGCCAATAGAGTTCATGCCGGTTCTCCTAAATCATAGAGTTGTGTCTAGTCTATTGCAAAGGCAAACCTCACCTTTATCGTTATCTTAACCCTTATGCTCTGCACGCTTAAGAATGACAAACAAGATATTGTGGCTGTTAGCTGTTGAAAATGAACCAACCATTCAGAGATATTCCAGACACATCAGAAGAGATGTGGAGATGTGTGTTTGCACAAATCATTGCACATTCATTTAAACAATAATTTACAAGACATGAGTTTAGAGATACGTTTCATTCATTAATTTTACGTCTGCATTTCCTGGTGGGGTTTGCGGTGGCAACAAGCTGAGAAGGTCAGTCTAGACTTCCCTGATCTGGGCCACAGATTGCTGAATCCTCAGAAATTCCCAAAGCAACTTTTTGATATAATCTCTCCAGTGGGTCCTGGGTCTGCCCCTGGGCTCTCTGTCCAGTGCGATGTGCCTGATACAGCTCTAGCAAGAGCTGACCAGGGGGCATCCTCTACTCTGAGACTCTCATCCATTGCTATCATAGAATATTAGCCCATTGACCCTGTACAGGAATCTCATTTGTTCTGTCTTAATTGCAGTCTTATTCATTCGGTCACTATCCATAGCTTTGTCTGACAACTGAGCCATGCTTCACCACCACAGACTGGTACAGCAACTGTAGCAGTGCTGCTGCTGACCAATCTGTTTGTCAGTCTGAATCTCTCTTTTTCATCACTCATGAATAACCTCCCAAGGTCCTTCAACTCCTCCTCCAGGGTCAAGGTCTCTTCCCTGACCTACAGGGAGCATCCAACTCTTTTCCAGGAGAGAACCATGGTCTCGAACTTGGAGGCGTGGGTTTTAATCACAGCTTCTTCACACTCAGTAGCAAAACGTTTTGCTTTGTTGTCTAATCACAAATATTTCCAGGTGCTAGTTCACCTGGTCAGGGTCAAGAATACCATCAACCTAAAAACCTTTTAGGAGGTTAGTTCAGAAAGAAAATAAAACACTTTTTCATTTGCAGACAGCCAGTGGCTCAGCTGTTTGGATAGTGAGAGGATATTCATTGTACTTCCTGGGAGCCACGATAGAGAAGAGTCTTATGGCATATCTTCCTTGTATCTTCAGGGATAGTGGATCCAGTCAAGTCATGCTAGAGACTTGAAGAGAGTGTGTAATAAGAGTGTAAAAAGTGCCATCAGGTAGTTGAGGGCTAGCCCATTTTTTGCTTTGTAGACAAGTATCGGTGTTTTAAATCTAATGCGGGCAGTTGCATAAAGCAAGTGGAAGGCATGCAGCATGCAGCAATGATGTGAGAGAACTTGCAGAGAATGAAAACAAGTCTTGCAGTTGACTGCATCAGTTGAATTCATCACGCATCTGTGTAGCCTCTGTGGATAGAAATGGCAGGATCCTCCTGATGATGTAAAGGAGACACTTGCATGACAGTGTCAGGTTAGTAAAGTGAAGCTAAATAAGCCAGCTGGTTGTCCAGAACTACCCCAAGGTTGCATGCATTGCCACATGGTGTGAGCTGAGAAATGCTGAGAGAGATCACAAGATCCTGACATAGAGATGCATCTCCAAGGATACACAGCAGCTCAGTCTTGCTGGGATTCATTTTTAACTGATGCACTGCCATCCTTGACCTGATGTCTGCCAGACATGCTGAGATAGCAGTGGTCAGAAAACCCACGGGAGGATATCACCTCCCTGAAAGTGTGGGAATAGAGAGAGAACATCACCAGTGCAGAGTCTGCATGGAGCAGATACGGAGCCCCTCCATGTCACCTGATATGTCCAGGTAAGAAGCAAACCACCTGCCGTGCCATGCTACTAATACCAAGACTCTTCAGGAAGGACAGCCAGTGGAATGACAGTGTCGAATGCTGCTCAGGGAGGAGGATGAAGGAGGACAGAGAGTGTTGAGTAGAGAGAAGAAAAGATGTAATGGAGGTTGTATGGATCAGGTGCAGATGCAGATGCTTCCAGCTTTCCCTTGTTAAAGGATGTCGTAGGAGAAGATCATTATCAACCTGTAATTTTGTCCACTTTCTCTCAGCTGCTTTTAATTCTCTCTGACTGAAGAACAGGGCAAGATGACTGTTGTGATCAGGAAGATGGAGGATACAGAAAGTCATTGGTAATGTTGGTAGCATATTCTCATGACCCCTCACAAAGATTTGCAAAAGTAAAGAAATTGTGAATTGTTCCATGGCCTGGATGGAACCTCCATTGTTCCTCCTGAATCTGAGGTTCAACTCTCTCCTCTCTAGAACCCTGGCAAGGACTTTTCCAGGATGTCATTCCAACACATTCCCAAAAGCCAGTTTCCACTGCAAAGATCTAGTCCATCTAAGACTGTCCATCACATGCTCGCCACCCAACTGGCTTTGCACCTGAACCACACCCTTCATCCAGCAAGTTGTGAGCCCACAAGATGGCTCCACATTGTTGTTTCATATGTTTTAACGTTTAAAACATATGTCTCACAGTATGGTACAGCAGGAAAAACCACCCAACCATGTTAGAAGTACAAACAGTATATGGCCAAAAGTATTTGGACACCTGACCATCACACCGATATGTGGGCCTTGCCCAAACTGTTGCCACAAAGTTTGAAGAACACAATTGTATAGAACGTCTCTGTGTGCTGTAGCTTTACAGTTTCCCTTCACTGGAACTAAGAGGCCCAAACCTGCTCCAGCATGACAATGCCCCTGTGCACAAAGCGAGCTCCATGAAGACATGGTGTGTGAAGGTTGAAGTGGAAGAACTCGAGTGTCCTGCACAGAGCCCTGACCTCAACCCCACTGAACACCTTTGGGATGAACTGGAACACCGACTGAACCCCAGACCTCCTCAACATCCCAACATCAGCGCCTGACCTCACTAACGCTCTTGTAGCTGAATGAACACAAATCCCCACAGCCACGCTCCAACATCTAGTGGAAAGACTTCCTAGAAGAGTGGAGGTTATTTTATCAGCAAAGTGGGACTAAATCCATAATGGGATGTTCAACAAGTACACGGGTGTGATTGCTTACGAATCCACATACTTTTGACAATATAGTGTATGTTACTTTATCTAAAATCACCTTCCAAAATAAATGCAAAATATTAAAAAGTCATTTATGTGCTATTCAGAGTAAGCTGAGATGTTGTGTATATGTTGGGCTGGCTGTGATTGAAACTACACAGTTATATAACTTAAACGAAGCAAAAATTGCTCTCTGTGAGGGACTGAGGTTCATTTGCAAACACTACTCCCGATTAGTCCTCCTGTGGCTTTTGCTCTATGCTGAAGACAAAATCATAACCAGTGTAACCACTAATACAATCCGATATGGTGTAAGTGTGGTTATGTGGTTACAGATGGGAGTGTACACCTCATTTTATTAATACAAAGTGACTGTTTTGATCCACACTGAAGGCTTGAGTTTATAAGACAACACTGTTTCACACAAGTTTACGATCGAACTGATTTGTTCTGTGACTGTCAGAATTTTTGTTTGTTCTTTCTAGCACTTATTTGCAATTTGTTGTTCACTGTTTTATATAGTATATTCTGTAGAATGAAATGTTTCATTTTGTTTGTACTCCAAATTAATAGAATGTTCACACACTATGAATTTGGTAATGAATAATGATTGTTAGCGATTGTAAAAAAAAAAAAAAAGAAAAAAAAAAGATGTAATCATTTTTCCCCCATCTCAACTTGTGTTCAGAGCCTGCATAAAACAGCGGCCTGCTAATATTAACAGGGTTGAGGGTTAATGGAAGTTTTCTCACCTGAGGGTACAACAGGTAGAAGCACGTCCGCCAACCCTGAACTGGGTCAATGTGCCAGAATGTGGCAGAGAGGGGCCTCAGTGTTCCTGCTGTGTGTTTATATCCTGGTGAGGACCAAATGTCCCCACAAAGATGAGAATATCTGACATTTTTGAACTTGTGGGGACAATTTGGTTACTGAGGTTAATGTTAGGGTTAGATTTAGGTGTAATCTTCATAATAAATAATTATTAATTATTAATAATTTCCTGAACGGAAGGTCCTTGCAAAGGTGTGTGTGTGTGTGTGTGTGTGTGTGTATGGTTGAGTTTGTGTGTCCAAATACTGAGTCTAAAAGTACCCATGTTTCATGTCTGAAACTTGCATGTGTGCCATATATGTGCAATGCGTTGTGTTTGTGGACAAAAAGGATTAGAGTGAGACTTAGCTAATATAATTAAAGATGTGTTGCAACATCTTTTTTTTTTATTTTATTTTCCTTTATAGGATGATGTAAGGTGAGATGTGAGATGTTAATGAAATAATTTGCTTACCCGGGAACCTTTTATTGGAGGACACGGGCACGAGCTGATGTTGCGCTGGATACAGTCCTTGGAATTCTCCCCCTAGGGACAAACGCACAATCACACAATCACTGTTACCAGCTCTTTTTCATACTCTCTCTCTCTCAACACTACATTTATTTTTTAATAACTTAAAACAATGATTTTATCAATCAACCACTTATGTCAAGAGTGAAAAAAATAACTGATTGTAACTTAACCATGTACAATTACTAGAACCTGGTTACACGCACTAGAACCTGGTTACACACACTACAGCCTGGGTACACACACTAGAACCTGATTAAACACACTAGAGCGTGATTACACACACTAGAGCATGATTACACACACTAGACCCTGGTTACATGCACTAGAACCTGATTACACACACTGCTTGAGGCAACATAAACATACATTATTGTACAATTACACACAGTATTCAACCCACTTAGCAAGGCACTGCTCTCATTTCCTGTAACATAACTCATATAGAAAAGCAAAAATTATATAATCTGTTTGTTCTAGTACACTAATTAACATAAAATGAGATGATACCAAATGCACAGCCAGCACCCATGATCTGAAACAAGGACTAGAAAATTCATTAGATCTCTTACATCTAAAGTGCTTATTGTAAATGAAGCTATAACTGATCAGGGATTTATTGTTCTATTCTTAAACATAAATCTGCATTAGACCAGATGAGTACACAACTTTAAATCAAGCTAGCCCCACCGGCTAGTATATAGACCCCCCATTTAATTGGCAGAGGATGCAGCATTGCAGTTATTCATAACAATACTGTAGGCACTACGCAGAAATGAATTCGATATTATGAATTCAACATGAATTTTACTCAGTTGAAGTATTTTTTATTAACATAAACACAGCCACAAAAAGAAGTCATTTCCAATAATAGTATTCACAGGCCACCTTAACTTCTACAGGAGCTTTCCTTTTGAATCAAGTTGCATCAGTAGAAAAGTTAGTATTTGTTGGAGACTTTAATATTCATTTTGATAATCTATAAGACTCTCTGAGAGCAGCTATGTAACTTGACCCACTCATTACAGCGGACACAACCTTGATTTAATACTGACGTTTAGCATAGCTACAGAAAGCTGTCACACTACGCCAGTCTGAAATGATCTCTGATCCCCATCTTATTTAATGTAAAATGCATCTTAGTCATAATACAGTATATTCATTTCACCTCCCGAATGCGTTAAGCGTACAATCACACTGCCTTCTGTGTCCAGTTTTACTGAAAATCTCCCAAGTTTATTAAGTTTGACTGGTTCACTCTCCGACCCCATAGAACTTGTTTAAGTGACTGAATCGAGTCAGTGTTTCACTTCACACTAGATAACGCTGCATTAAAAACCTTTAAAAAAAATACTAAGGGGTAAAAGCTAGCACGCTGGTATAATGATCACGCTCACACTTTAAAACCCCCGAAAGTTAGAATGTAAATCAGCATATCTCTCCACCTTAAGAGAAGATAACAAAAATAATCCTAGAATCTTATTTAGTACAGTTGCAACGTCAACCAGGACCACATGATCCTTGTCAGCTGTCAAACTATAGGTCAATATTAACCTCCATTTGATCTCCAAGATCCTAGAATAGGTTCTAGCACAACAACCAAGCTTATAATTGCACATGAATCACATCCAGAAATCTTTCAGTCATCCTTTAGGGTTCAGAAGAGTACTGAGAGAGTAATGGTTAAAGTAGTAAATTACCAACTTCTGGCCTCGGATCATAGTTGTGTCTACCTGCTTGTGTTGCTCAATCTCACTTTTGATACCACAGATCACTATATTCTTCTAGATAGACTAAATCATTTCTGGAGTTAAGGGAATGACTCAGGTCTTATCTGACTGATCATTATCAGTCATGGTGTTGTCTCTGTGCCTACAAAAGTAAACTTTGGTGTTCCACAACATTCTGTCCTAAGGCCCCTGTTTTTTTTCCACTATATATTTTACCTCTGGGTGCAATTCCTCAAAAATGTGATGAGAGCTTCCACTACTGTCATGATGACACACAGCTGTATGTTTCAGTAAAATCAGATGACAGGCTGTAGTTTAATAAAGGGCATTAGACACTGGCTGCTTAATTTCAACATGACAGAAATTTTTCTGCTCGGGCTGCAAGATGCAGAAAAACTAGTCCTTATAAGAACCAGAAAGGTTGCCCCATAAATAATCCATGCAACATTGGCTCATATTAAAAGTTCACACTGATAAAATATCACAAATGACCTGTACAGCACTTATCAGTCTTGTCACACAGTAACTGAGTGACCTTTTGGTCCTTTTGGTCTGTGATCCATTCTTCAGTCAAAAGGTGCACATCCTTTATTAGTACCTAGAATCATGACAACTACAGCAGGGAACATCTCTTTTTCCCTACAAAGCCGCCCCCAGCTTTGGACCAGCTATCCAATTAGTGCTCGGGACTCAGTCCCAATATTAATCTAATATTAGTCTAAGTTAAAAACCCATTAGTTTTTTTCAGGACTTTGTTAAACAGCTTTTCTCTAAGGGAAAGGTGAAGATCTGGGGGCTTCATGGTCATAGAGAGCTTTGGTAAACTGGAATGTTTTGATGCTGTCACCTCTCTCTCACATGAATCCTTTGGTTTGTTGATGCTGGAGCGGTGGAATTCAGATGTTTAAGGGTGCCCTCAAGCCTGTATTACTTTCTGGCTCTCCCTTTTAGTACATGTTGTCATAGTTAGAGCTGTGGGAATCCCAGCTTGCAGTTCTCGCTCTCTCATTCTGGACATGCCTGATTCTTCTTAATGCTCTACTTCTGCTTCATTTTTTTTCTGCAGGTCATGTCCAAGACTCATCTTCGTTTCTTACCCAATACTGTTGCCCTAATCATTAAGACTTTCTTGTGCTCATGTCAGGACGCTTATTCACAATATGCCCATACTGAATATCCTTTCAACACACTCAGTACAGTTTGATTTTACTCTTCTACATGAGGATGGGTTCCAGTTTGAGTCTGGTTCCTCTCAAGGTTTCCTTCCCACTGTTCCTCTGGCTTGTTCATTAGGGATCTAAATCTGCATCTACATCTACAGCTGCTTTGTGACAACATCTACCTTTAAAAGCACTATACAAATTGAACTGAATTGATTATTCACTTATGTATTTACATGTATGTATGTCTCTAAATTCTAGAAGAGGTGATTCAGTATGACCTGAATTTTGATGCACAGAAGCGTCTGGAAGAGTTGGAAGAGTTTGCCACTCTACTGCCATTGCTTAAAGCGAAGCTAGACGTTACACAAGAGGTCGTCTAACCAGCGAGCATGCATCAGGTGGGACAAAGAAACATCAACATGAAAAGAAAAAAGGCGACAGATGGAGAGAGAACATGGGGGAAGAATGAGACTGAAAAAAGCAAAAGATGGGAGAGACCTTCAGCGATACAGAAAAGAAGGGAGGGGGAGAGGCGGATGAAGGCAAAGAGGGTTGTTTTGTCTTTAAAAAGTAGATGGGTATGTGGAAAGAGCCATATGAGATAAACTATATAATCAGATGTCTTGCAGAGAACCACACCTATTACGTGAGCCTGTGCCCAGATTCCTGATTCCCGGTCTTGGTTGATAGCACTGGAACGTGATGTTGTCTTCGGCTGTTGTAACCCTCAAGGTTTGACATATTGTGCATTTTGAGACGCTCACCATGGTTGTAAAGAGCGTTGATTTGAGTAGACTCCCTGCCACTTCAGACCAGTCTGGCTATTCTCCTCTGACCTCCTTCATCCACAAGGAGTTTCCATCCACAGAACTGCTGCTTACTGAATGAGTTTTGTTTTTCACATTATTCTGTGGACAGTCTGGAGACTGCATGAAAATCCCTGGAGATGTTCTGAAAGACTCAAACCAGCCTGTCTGGCACTAACAACAATGCCAAGGTTACCGTCACTAAGATCACATATTTTCCCCATTCTGATGTTTGATGTGAACATTAGCTGAAGCTCTTGTCCTGCATCTACATGATTTTATGCATTGTGTGCCGTAACGACTATGTTGTGTAGCTAACTAGCTCACAATGACTTATTACATTATGTTAGCTACAATTTTTAGCCTATTGATTATGAGTTTGGAACTTCTAGCCAATGGATTTACGCTGAACGATAACTGCTGTAGTAAAAGAGGGATAAAACACTTTCTGATGTGCTGCTACAGGAAAATAATCCATGCTGAACTGGTAAAAGTAACTCTGCTTCAAAGGTATAGGATTATTTCCTTATAACAGCACACCTCTAAGTGTTTTATTCCTTATGTACTCCATAAAAAAATTAAAAGGTTCTTTTTATTAAGGAAAAAATTCAAGTCAAGGCTTCTATGCTGAATCATTTTCAAGGTGCATGACTTAAAAGACTACACCGACCTAATGCACATACAACCACATAATAGAAAAGGCTGACCTAAAATCCACAGACGCTAAGAAAATCCACTAACACACACACAAGGTATCACACCAAGTTCTGCATCACTTCCTGTTGCCAGGTAAACACAGTGCAGTGGAGAAGAATCAATAACACGAGCAGCAATTCACACACACACACACACACACACAAGTGCGCATGCTCATGCAATGCCATCAGTCTCATCGGAGAACAAAGCGTTCTTTAATTACAGGAATAATTGCTGTTATGAAGTTTGAAATGAAAAGCTCTGTGCCAACATCAACACATGGCGGATAAAGATGATGAGAGAGAGAGAGAGAGTCGAGGTGTCTCCCAACCTGACATAATATAAACACACAAGATCTCACACACACACACACACACACACACACACACACACACAAAGAACATACCTCGGCAAATGTTTTAATCATAGTACTCCTTGTAAATTTTAATACAGATTTAGAAATGACATAAAAGTTATTTAAAATGACATCATGGTAAGGTAAATCTCTGAAAACAGGTTTCTCACACAGTTTGCAAGTTCTGCACACACACACACACACACACACACACACACACACACTTCTGGCAGCTATTTCAAAGGGATATAATTTACATGGGCTCTAATCGTTTGAGCATTTGCAATGACATTATGAGGGATTAAGATGAGCGTGCTGATCGACTGATTAGCCTACTGGCACGCTTGGCTCTCTCAGCCACGTGTGATGTGTGACCAAAACACGGACTTCCCTTAATGAACACCTCCTTCACGCTCTTTATTTTCGTTTTTCTCAAAACAAAATTATCTCCTTTAATACCTAGAATTAACATAATGAAAGGAGACCTGAGCCATTTTCTACAAAACCTAATATCTATGGATTAATTGTCCTTTCAGAGCCACACCATCTCAACGTTCGAGTCTCTACCTAAAGGTTCAGTTTACTGGAATAAAGGGGATGATGTCATGTTTAATCATGATGTCACAATTATAATAGTTTATACCAGCAGTGGGTGAAATATAGAAGAAAAAAAGATGCTGGAAGAATTAATTAGAAACTAGGTTCAAATATCATTGCAGTTGAACAAAACTACAAAGTCCAGTGATGTACTTGTAGTAAAACTTGTTGCAAAACTACATCAGACTTAGTGTTTCTACAGCTTTAAGCCCCTCCTACTGTCTTTCAAAGATAAAAAAGATATCATTTTGATCATTTACATCACATTTACTGTCACATTTAATGTCTACAAGTGGCTTCATTTTGGATTTTTAAAAGGTTTTTGAACAAAAAAAAAAAAAAGTCTTTCAGTGGAATTTTTCAGCTCGGAAAATATTGTAATAAAATGATAAAATATTGCCTAATCCATTTATATGTTCATTCTTTTTTCGTTTCAAAAGAGAAACAGTTTTTTTTGTTTTTAAACAGTTTTTGGCTGTAGAACGTAAATATTCATTTTTAAAAAGCCTCGAATTTCTCATTTTTCTTGTTTTTCATTATTTCAGATTCATTTACGGCCTGAAAAAAGTCTAATTTTAATTACGTCTACATTGTGTATCAGCCATTAGTGTGTACTAGGAAAAAGAGTGGATTAAAGATTCACACTGAATTAATGGATTCATGAATATTTGATTTGTAGACATTGTCTGGTAAAACAAGTAGAAACAATAAAAAAAAAAACTACATGAATTGGTCACACTCACTCTACATAATTCAAACTAGTCGATTACTTGTTACTTGTATAATTTTATATAAGCAATGACATCACATTTTGATGAGAAACTAAATATTTTTTATGTAAACTATATGTAATATGGTCTCTTAAGTCTGACTGATCACATTTCCTTTTTTTTTTTTTGATTTATTGAAGTTAAGACCTCAGTATTTAATATCATAATAATATAATAATGTCGGGTTGTGATTTCCACCTCTAAATAAATATATATATATATATATATATATATATATATATATATATATATATATATATATATATACCACTGCCTTAAACAGGATGTTCTCTCTCGGTGTTAGCTGTAGACATGCTCCTGCTGGCTCATATGATGCTTTAGCTGGCAGCTCTGTATCTCAAGATGTGCCACTCTGATAGACTTTTACCCGAAAAGATTGAACGCCTTGATAAAAATTTAAAGGTGCTTCAACTAAGTATTAGTTTAGGGATGTGCACATTTTTATTTTTATATTTTATATTTATATTTTCACCCCTAAAATGATTCTTCTTGTTTTGCACATTAATTTATAGGTTGCAATTTTGCATATATTTCACAATAAAGCTAGAAAAGGTTCTGACATGATTTATCTTGATTTCACTTTTTAAAATCGCAAAAACCTGCCATTTTAACAAGGGTGTGTAGACTTTTTATCTACACTGTAAAAACAGTGCAAGGCCTTTTTCTAGCTGATGTGATTTGTATATGTGTGTTCAAGTGTGTGTGGAAATATTTGCACAATTCTCTGTGTCGATAAATCCCATAATTTGTGTTGAAAACTTGTACACTGCTTTAAGCAACATTGCCAAAAAGGGGGTGCGTTAAAAAAAAAAAAAAAAAAAAAAAAAAGCACTGTTAGTGAAGGTACAGTGAATTAAATAAATATGAAGTAGAAAATCGGCAGAGAAAATCAGGTCAGTTTCTTCATTCCCCTCTGCCATAACCTCATCTCCCTCCCGTTCTAATCATCATCCTCATCTGTTCATCTCTCTCTCTTTCCCACACCCCCCTGTTTTACCTGTATGCTTGTGCCGCAGAGCAAAACGAACAAGATACAGAGTAGACATAACTACAGACCAGGAGATACTACATGTGCACGTATATATACACACATATACACATAACTACACACACAGTTCTTCACATGCAAGCAATGTACATTCACACACACATACAGTAAACATATATATACGTATGTGCAAACATATAATGCTATAATGTCACTAATAACCAGCATCGTACACACACACACACACACAAACACACACACATTTTTCCCTAAGTGGACG
This sequence comes from Pangasianodon hypophthalmus, assembly GCF_027358585.1. Lineage (NCBI taxonomy): Eukaryota > Metazoa > Chordata > Actinopteri > Siluriformes > Pangasiidae > Pangasianodon > Pangasianodon hypophthalmus. Next base: position 1,295,716 of record NC_069723.1, read on the forward strand.
GCAATTTATTTGACAGAAATTGTATTTTTTTTGTTATGCCAATTAAAATGACAAATAATCTGAAATATAATGACATTAATAATACAGTAATAAAATCATGCTGGACAAATAAAGAGAACTACATTAAACTTGTCGGATGTTGCTACAACAACGTGAGACGCAATATATTAAGAATTTCCGCATATAGACGAAAGCGTCACTAATGGGTGTGGTCTCTTCCAGGATAACCCCGCCCACATCGACACTGCACAAGGGCTCACTGAATGGTTTAATGAGAATGAAAATGATGCACACTTCCAGTCAAAAAAATATAAAAAATCTAAGTAACATTTTGGGCTAAAATGGGTTAGAGTTAAATATTGTAGAATTAGAAAATCGATCTATGAAATGCAGTGGCTTGCATAAGTATTCACTTCTCTCTCTCCACATGTTTACCTTTCCATCACTTTGAGAAAGACTTATCTGTTCATAAAGCCTTGATCCAGACATCTTTAAGCTTATCTTTGTACTTCTTTGCAAATTCCAGCCTGGCCCTTCTCGTACCTGTTCTCAGTGCTGACGAGAGGTATGCATCCTGTACTTTAACTATTTCTTCTCTCGAATTCTTTTGCGAATGATGAACGCTCTCGCTTTCACCTCTGCACTCTGGAGTCAGTCTTTTATTTCTTCAGATGGGTTTTTTCACAGCTCTAACAATGTTCCTGTCATCACATCCTTGCAAATTGCTTACTCCTCCAGTAGCATCTTTCTTTTTATCAATATTCCATACAGATGTTTTTTTTTTTAGAATATGAAGTTGTTCTGCAGCAGTTCTGATTGACATTTGATTTAATTTTATGTTCAAAACTGGTAGCTTTCCATCATCTCTAGCTTTCATCTTGTTTTGAATTGTTTACATCAGAGCAACACGCCTAATGCAAAACCCAGTGATTACAACCAACTGGACACATTCGCAGCTCCTAGTTCACAATTACACAATCACCTGAGCAATCAGAGTCATGTGTCATTCATTAATTCATTACGATAGCAGACGTTAGCAGTGTAAACACAACAAAGAAGACAATAAGAAGACAACACGAGAACAATTTGATTTATGTTGTATGGAAAACACTGTAGAAATGTTGGAAAAAAAGCTGATTTTTCCTACTTTTTTACTTTCATATGGGCGAGGATTCAGATATCAAGCTCAAGAAAGACTATGTTCATTAAAATGAATGATACATTCACATTCATTCATTCATTCATCCTTAGTAACTGCCTGGTCAGGGTCGCAGTGGTTTATATCAGGCTGCTAATTTGATTATATTTTGGGAACTATAATGAAATGTGCGAATGAAATGTTCTGTTTCTCTTTAAACTTTGTGTACTAAGCTTAAGTTTTACTACATCCACTATTCTTACTCAAGTACACTGCAGTTATTCCCTACATTCTTCTCCAAACGTCTGAGACCACACTGGAAATATGTGATTTTTTTTTTCTTTTTCATTTAAAATTGTAAATAAACAGAACGTTTTAGACTTCGGAAATATTTTCAACAAAGATAGTAAATGTTCTATATCTTGAATATTTATTACTCAGGATTCTGCACTATTTCTAGCTCCTGATTTAAATGTAAGCCAATGTGTGATACTGAGCATGTTAACTGATTTGTGCAAAAGGTCAGATTTTCCTCATGTCTAATCTCTTCTATTGAAGCATGTGATCAGACGGCGCTCTGATGGATTTGACCCAGAATGGATCATCAGGTTTTGGAACAAGCTCGTGCCAGCTCGAGTGCACACTGTCATTAAAGCAAAAAATGGATGAACCAAATACTAAGAAATTCCCGTAAATATTTCAAAAATTCTACTTTTCGCTCGAGCTCAGGTTAAACAAACATGTCCTTACAGAAACCTTCACCACATCAATGATTATACGTTTTTCTTTATTAAATTACGACATGATTTTAATCTGTTTATGGTGAGTCTGAGATTATAGGAGCATCCACTGTACAACTCCCTGTAAATGAGTGGTTACTATAGAAACGATAAAGTATTAGAACGAGCGCATTGATATAAACCTGCGATTTGAATTACAGCCAGCACTACTGTCAGAGCAGCTGTTAGAGAAAATGAATCGACACCTTTTGACCAATCAGATGTGAGAATTCAACAGTGCTGTCCTATATGTGTATATAGACATATTACATTACTAACTATACTGTACTATAATGTGTGTGTGTGCGTGTGCGTGTGTGTGCTGACAGCATCTGTATTCTGACACCCAGTGATTTTGCTTCAGCACCTGACACATACCTCATACACACACACACACACACACACACACACACACACTAAGATGCATGGCCTAGGAATGTACTGCACACCAAGTCGTTCTGACGTTCAACTTTAAATGCCGTCTTTTTTTTTCTTTTTTTCCCTCTCTGCTTATTCTGCTGTATTGTTTATACTGATAGAAGGGATGTCTGTATTGCATATCCATTACTGCTTCAAAAAAGAATGCCACCTATCTGCTTATCTTCCCTCACAACCAATGTTCTGTATCCAGCTGTGGCACCTCTATCGAGCGGTTTTGCAGAGCTCCATCAAGATATTTGGCTCAGACGGATCCAAGTTCTTGCACACACACACACACACGTAAAAAAAAAAAGACAACAATACCTAAACGATGACCTTAATACCTCAGATTTCAGGTAAACACATCTCTCAAGGATCTTTCCTCCAAATATCTATATGCTCCTCAAAAAGCCTTCCCCACAGGCAGTTCATCTTTTGATCGTATATGTCTTCATAACCCATGTGAATCTCGTACCATTGAAGTTCAAAGGAAGTTCCATGCTACTGAATCCCTAAAGGAGGCCTACATTTCAGTATCTGATGGAATCCGGTTGCTTTTTTTTTTTTAATCAGAAAGCAATAAATCACTTTAATCTTGAAACATCTTATCATCTTACTGGAGAAGTCGTTTAGTTGTACATTGAACCAGCATAAAATGCTTCTAGAAAGCTATAATACATTGAGATGGATCACTCTAGACTACAAAAGGAACCGATACTGAGGCCTCAACAATCTCTTTGGTGTTTAAACTTCTTTCATTAACATGTTAGTTTATTTTCACTTTGGCTTCCTACATTACTCACAATGCTGTTTGTGAATTAGCTCTCCAAAGTGAATTAGCTTTCACTTCATCTCTACCTAAAGAGAGTGATGCAGCGGCGCTTTAATCCTTTAATCTGTCCAGCTCTCTTACCACCTCATCTGTACACTCTGCTCAAAAAGATCAGCTTCCAAAGCTTTAACTTTCATGCTAATACCACGGTCAACACCATCGCGCTCATCATCTCGTAGATTGCTAACTAGCCGAGCCGAGACTCCGACGTAACTCGTGGTATAGCTGAATTAAATTCTGGAACTCTGAAAACTTGCTCTTGCTCTTTGGTGTTTAGGAGTTTTTTCTTTATGTTTGAGATCGTTCCTTTTAAACGCAATTGGAACTGCACTAGCAATGTCCTCCTGTAACATCAGAACAGGATACAACCTCTAAAGAATGGATTATACGTGCTTTTAACTACACGTACACATACGCAAGATGGCTTCCCTGCAGTTTCAGGGTGGAGTTTTCCTTTAAATGTAAACGACTTACCGCTCGAACTTCCTGTCTGTACCCGTGTGTCAGTAAAAGCCACCTGAAAGAAAATAGTCAGAATGACTAAAAAATACAGATACAAACAGAAAAAATACAGAACTGAAGAGAAAAAAAAAACTAAAGACGATACTGGAAATATAAGAAAAATATCTGGACAATTAAGGAAGAACCAATCTGACTAACAATAAACATCATATATTAGTGTGTAAGAGTTACATCTTACCAGCTCTGTGCTGCATTAATAATACATGAAAACTAAAGAATTATGAAGTCTAGTCCACTATATATATGACCGTGTTGGTAAACTGCGATTAGAACAGTTAGACCAGGGGTCGTCAGCTGGTGGACTATGCTCTATACACACACCTAGTGATGTATTTCACCGGACTGAACACAGTATATGAAAGATTACTGTAGCAGAGTTGATGGATGTGTGACCAATCAAAAGTAATAACTTCTGGAGAGGGCGGGATTGGTCAAACCTTCTGTGGGCGTGGCTTTGAGTAGGATTAGGAAACATTTCTGAGTCCATTTCCGAGTCAAAATTGGTACCATGAGGCATCAGCGTGAAACAAAACACACCCACTTATCAATAATGATTATGCTAACTGTCATCACCATTCGTTGCTTTTCATGTCGTCTGGATTTAATGTACCTGGACTTTTGCAAATGTTAGTGCTGCTTCAAAACTTCTTCATGGACAAGAACATGAACTCTCACCAGAGTGGGAGGCTGAGCGAGGCAATCCAGTGGGGGCGTGTCATCTCACCCGCCACTCACGGCGTGCTCTGGTTTGAGATGTAGCCTCAGTCTCTGTCAGCCTGTGACTGGTGGAGCCAAATCTCAACCTCTGACCCTTATGAGTGATACTCCTGATGGCAAAGGTAGTACAGAATCAACAGAATATTCACAGATGGAAGATCAGGGATGGGTCTGGGAGCCTGCATGGATGATATTAGATATAGATACAGTATATAGATCCTTTTTTTAGGCTCCTGATCAGCTTACATGAGGTTATAACTCTCCCTGCTCAGCATGTCATCACGCTTCTGTTCAGATGCTGCACACTGGAAATTATAATAGTGACCAAATTGCCTTTATAATAATTAATCAATATCACATGAGCAAGAGTGAAATTATCCTGAATATCAGCACTGCCGTGATCCACCGCACGTAGGTAATCATTAATTAATATTGAGTAAGTGCCGTTTAGGACACAACATGACCAAATTCAAGTTCTGGTTATTTTTGCTCTACTAGCGGAAATAGATCCCGAAGAAGCCACACTCACTTTACAGCATGTCTATACAGCTAGCTCACATTGATTTGTACATTCATTCATGACAAGCTTTCACATTATAAGCTAAAAGTTACATTCCTGAAAAGCATCAATGTCCACTGATGATGTGGCTTACTCTACTGTAGTAACGGTTTCAAACTAGGAAGTGGTGAACACGGACAAGCGGAGTGATACACACAGCGAAAAGTCACAGTGCGGTTATAGGAAATATAACGTATCCATTGACCAATCAGATTAATGGACCAGAACTACATTTCCCTGCTGAAAGCTCCAGCTACCAGCTGGTCAAACTGGTAGACCATCTTCCCACCATACCAGATGGGAAGTCAGTGGTATTATAGATAAGGATGCTACATCATAGACGTAGACATTGTTTTAAATACAAAATTTGAAAATCTAAATCATTTCTTGATCAATATACTTATTATAAGTAATAAGCAAAGTGGAAAGTAGCTGATCATCTCAGAAGGATGGTCTAGCAGTCTGTGCAGCTGAGCATGTGTTTTGGCAGCTGGTAGCTACTCAGACCAAGCTGTTTTGTTTTGTTTTTTTTCATCAGGGTTTCAGTAATAACGTGTCGTAACTAGATTTGTTTGTTTTCACGCCTTTCATTAAGAGGAAGGCGTGCAAAGTAGGTTCCTCATCATCCGCTCCAAATGCGCAAAACGCGCGCGCTGAACGCAGCACTTCAGTTTTCTGCAGCTAATTCTAATTAAATAGAATTAATTTGGTTACAGACCAGTTAATATGAGGTGCTGTGTGGTGGTGAGGGGAGGCCTGTGGTAGGCAATGAGAGCCAAGTAGCTGTAATACACGTGCGTAATCATATTACCATAAGATTCAAAAAAGAACAGATTTAATCTGAGGTTAAAGAAGAAAACAGACTGAATAGTGACATGGAGAGGAAGCAAACTGATCAATATTATTTTTTGAGCACGTGCACAACGCACTAAAGGCTCTTGACACATTCAATAATCACACTACAGATGATAAAGCAAAAATAATAATGATAATAATAATAATAAATAGGAATAGGAATAATAATAATATTAATTTTAAAAAAGGCTTACCTGGTTTGTGCTTCTGTGCACCACGGCGATTTCACATCACCCCTGAATGTAACACACATTTAGAGGCGAAAGCACGCGCCCAAAACGTGGACCTGTCCCCTAGAAATGAGCCTAGAAAGAGTCGACCATAACCTACGTAACGCAGAAGTCACAACCTGTCCAGACTCGTTCCTACGCACTGAAGCACAACCCATGCTGCCCCTTGAAGTATCTAGGCAAACACTGTTCTCCAGAAGAACCTGTGGAGAAGTATTAATGTTCATTCCCAGAATTCCTTAATCCTAGTACTGGCCATATTTCGTGTTTTTTTTGCAGGTTTTTGCGTTTGGGAATACACGCACGGCGCGCACCTCAGCTGCAACGCGTAACGCGAGCGCACGAGATATTGCGGGCATCTGTGCGCGTGTGCCAGGTCTGCATGCTTCATCTGAACTGATCTTGCTTGGTTGAGGGAAACACAGGGACAGCGCGTTCACCCCGGAGCGGCGTCACGCGCAGCAGGATAGACGTCCCGAGCCGCTCCGATGCGCGCGACACTCCTGGGAATATTGCTCCTCGGATTTGTGACGCTCGCGCACGCCGAGGTGAGTACACAAACCTCCTAGAAATATGGCACTTACACACATAAAGGAGTTGCTTTCTGACAAGGTGCTACGCGTAGACTTACATGGCACACACGGAGTCGACTCCTGTCTCCTGTTCAGTGTCGTTTAAGGAAAAAGTCATTTAATGACATTTCACATGGGATTATGGGAGTAGTATGTGATTGCACGTGAAAGACACGTGGGATTGCATTACAGCATGAAGTAAACAAACATGAAATCAACTGATTAATACAGCTGAAGTCAAATGTTTACATTTGGCAAGGCTCGAGGCGTTCACGTTGCATCCATCAGTTAAGCTATTTACTATTAACTCAAAATAATAGCTGAGAGACAGATTGATTTCAGCGGGTCAGATTTTCAGTGGAGAAAAAGTCTGCATGCACTTTGTTAGTATTTGGTGGCATTGCTTTTTCAGTTCCATCAGCTCAGCTCAGGGCTTTGTGATCCACTCCAATCCTTTCACTGAGTTACAACCTTGGATGTTTGCTTTGGCTCATTGTCCTGCTCTAAGATCCAGCTGCAGCCAATTCTTGCTTTCTTGATGATGTCTTGAGGAATTGATTCTGTCTTTCTAGACAATCCTCCTTCCTCATGATGCTGTCTATTTTTTTTTATTCACTTTTATAACAAAACACCTCCAAAGCGTGATGCTGCCACCCCCATGCTTCACGGTTGGGACACTTCTGATTAAAAGCCTTTTTCCTCCGTACATATGCTCGTGGTTACCTTCAGTTGTTTTGAAATTGCTCTTAAAGAGTAACCAGACATGTGGAGGTCCTCAATTTTTATCTGAGATTTCAAGATGATCTCAGACCAGTTGTTAAAAAAATTCTTCTAGTGGTTAAAACTAAGATGTACATTTCTGACAAATATAAATATAAAGATCTGACACAAAAATTCATCTTCAGCATTCCAGACATTATTTCCTCAAGCTTCTCATATTCTTCAAGCTCAAGTTTGTTCGCTTTTAACCCAGCTATTTTTAGAGGGATTTAAGCCTTCTAGGTTTAGTCAGTTTTGGTGAATAGACTTTCATATTACTTTCAATCTCAGGTACAATTTGCTATCATAGGAATGTTAAGAAAAATTATACCTACACTCTGAAGAAGAAAAAGAAAGAATGACAGAATTTAATGCATCATTTAATATTCAATCATTTTCATGCCTGACTGTTGCAGGTGATTTGTTGGAAGGCTTCCTGAGTGCAACAGACACACGAGTCATAAAACATTTACAGGCACCACTTCAAACAGCCAAGCGTGCTACAAATGACACGGACGTCTGTTTTGTGCATGTAGTGAAACCACTGTATGCATTTCATCCCAATTGATGCCTTCTGGCTGCTTCTGTAATGCACTTAACCCCAATATAATCTCCAAACAGAACTGTTAAACTGCTGGATATTTACTGCTGATGTCTGGCAATGGTAGCTGTGAAAGCTGTGACCCCATTAAACCTTAAATGCATACCTTAGCATGCCGTTATACCCCACCCCCACCCCCACCTGACCGGACGACTTTTCCAAATGATATGTTTACTCAGTTGGCAGATGGTTTTATCTAGAGAGACTATCAGTGTTGCCCAAAAGTGGCATTCTATGGAAGTCCTTGGATTTAAAATCACAACCATCCATTCACTCTAACCACAGCTCCCACCGGCTAACCCTATGTTCACACTAGCAACTGACAAGTTAGAATTTTTGAATTTGGTTTGAATTTTTTTTTTAACTTTACAGTGTGTTTGCTTTGCATAGAATTATGAAAATCTCAGTTCAAACTTTAACTTGGCTCGTATTTTCTCATCACCTTTCACCTCCTCTTTTCCTGCTAATCTTCTAATCCCATATCCCGGGCATGACCTGTGTGATTTTACCCTCCGTTTAGCTCATTGTCTCTGTGTGGCTGGTGGCTCTGAGGTGTTCTCTGAACACTGACACGCTTTTTATGCGGTGTTTTTCTTTCTGCGTGATTTATTCAGTCAAAAAAGGTCTGATCGAGCCCTGGCATGCTAAGGTGCAGGAAGTAAACTGGTAGCTGGTGTTGTTGTTGTACATGTATGTGTGTGTGTGGGAGTGTGTATGGCATGCTGGGAAGGGCTGACGAAGGATGGCATCATCGAAGTGTAACTCCAACCACCTCGTACACTCTCCTCTCAGTCTTTGGCTCACTCCATCTGTCTGAGGATTAGCGTTGATGAACACAAATATCTGGCAGTAGTAAAAAAAGACAAGGCAATGAGATGTGAAGAATCTTCAGGGTGACTGAATTGCTGTTCTAGTGGTTCCAAAGTGAAGTATAATAACATTGGAATAATTTCTTTACACCTTGGCCCCACCTCCTCTCTATAATGGTATCATACAAATATATTTAATATTTTAATATTTAAGTCATTAACACAGAGGTGAAAGGTGTCTGACAGCAGTCTTTTAAACTGTAGTAGAAAACTAAGTTGCTTCGGTTTGGTCAGAATATTAATAAGACACTTCGCAGTAAAAGTAAAAGTAAAAGCCCTATCATCAGATTACGAGTTTGAATCCTGACACCTGCATAGCCATCTGTAGCAAGGTGCCAAGGGAGCAAAATAGGATAACTGGTAATATGTCCAGAATAAATTAAATATTTACATATATGGAGCGGCAAGTGGCAGTCTCTGGGGGCCAAGCATATTTTGCAGATAGTTACCTTGGTAGCGGTTCTTGCCAAATTGCGTAAAGCACTAAAGAGAACCCAAGGTCCAAGAATGTTGAGAGCTGTTTGGATAATGGTAGCCATGTTTTTAAAGTAATATAGTCATCATTAAACATCCACATTAGCACAAAGAAGCAGTGTACCAAATTTCAGCTTGAACTCACCAACAGTTCCTGAGATTTGTGTTTAGCCACTCCCCATATGGATGACCATGCCCAAAATGTGCTTGGAATCTTCTCCTAAACATGGCTTTCAATGTTCATGCAAATCCATCCTTTTCAATGTTCATGCAACCAATCATGAGTCCCACTGTTTGAGTAAACCATACACTGTCCTGCTAGGATTCAGTGGCAGGTGGCGGCCATATTGTTTACAAAATTCAGCATGTTCTTGATAATCTTCAAGACTGTTCTGAGTGCTGTGACACCAATTCTGTTAAGATATGCCCAAAAATCCCATGTCTAATTCGCAAAAGTAGGTTTCACATACGCAAATTTAGTAATAGAATACCCGTCATATTAGTTATTTATGCCAGAAAGAAGAAAGACCACCTTGCTATCTTTTTTTATTTTGTACATTTGTTCACTTACATTGGTTCTAAGTTCAGGGGCAATGACATCCTTGCCAGACTCAGGAGTCAAAGCAGATTGGACACGAGAGACCCCATCTGCCCTGGGTGTGGCTTGTGAGGCCGCCTGGTCAACCACAGGCTTGAGCGTGGATAGCGAGGCTGTCCTATCCGCCTCGGGTGTGAGCGCGGCTCGCCCCTTCGGCCTCTGCAGTCAGTGTGGCTTGTTCAGGAAGTTCAAGTTCAGGAGCTTAGCAAGTGTAATTAGTGCTGTCTTTTTCAGAGAATAACAGAAGATGCACTGATGGACAAATGACACCCATTTAGTTGAGGACATATTTTATCCATCCATCTATTTCCATCTATATCTATCCAGACAGTTGAGCCATGCAAGATTTCACAATGTGCTCTCAGACTAATGATAAGGAAATTAAATGAGAAGCCAAGAGTCACTCAAAAAGAGTTGCAGGATGACCTGAAAGCAGCAGGAACAACAGTTACACAGAGAACAACAAGAAATTAACTGCATTACAGTCACTTCTGTTCCTATATCTCATACAAAACTGCTCTGCTAAACTCAGCTCAAATTTGCCCACAAGCACTTAAACAAATCAGAACACTTTTGGAACAAAATAGGAATAATTTAGCTTGTCATTTCTGGAGAAAGAAGGGTTGCGTTTATGACCGCAAGAACACCATGCCCATAGTGAAGCATGGTGGTGGGAGCATCATGATATGGTGCTGCTTCTCTGCAAATGGTACTGAGGCATTACGCATCATCAGAAAAATATGAATGGAGTGATGTACCGGGGCACGTTAGAGGAGAATTTAATCTCATCATCCAAGAAAGTGAAACTGGGGAGAAGACGGATGTTTTAACAAGACAACGACCACAAACTTACGGCCCAAATAACTCAAGACTGGTTTCTAACAAAGAAGGTGGAGGTGCTTGAATGGCCTAGCCTGACGTTATTTATTTATGGAGGATTCTGAAACTGCAAGTCCTTCAGAGGGACCCGCATAACCTTGGGGAATTGAAGGGCTTAAAAAAAAAAAGCTGAGTTGCATTGTGATGGATGTAGATACATGGAATGAAATGTTGACTTACATGAACTTGATAAACAGGAAGGGAGTGATTGATGGCTAAAAACTCTTCAGACACTTTTTATGTGAATTAGGACTTAGAAATAGTGTGTGTGTGTGTGTGTGTGTGTGTGTGTGCGCACACGTGTGTGTTTTCCACTAAGTACCTGTATATTATGAATATGTGTAATGCTGGAGCATGCTTGAGTTTGTGGAATGCAGTATGTGTGTGTTTTTATCTCTCCAAACATGACCGGACCTGAATTGACCTGCATACTTTCAGTGCATTTAGATTTTTTTTTAACTTATTTTTCTCCAAACTTTAATCAATTCCCACAAGTTGGGTATCTGTTTGTGATCAACCTTAAATACTGTGTGTGTTCAGCCTTAAATAGTGTGTTCAGTGTTTGGGGGCGGGGTTTCGGAAGGGGGAGGGGTGGAGCCTGGGGGGTGGATGGGTGCTTTGGGTATTATGCTCATTATGGTGTTTGCAGTTATATCCTGTGGTGTCTTTCATCACATCAGCTGGTTTTGGAGCAGTTACCGCATGTACTGTACTCTTAGGTGCTTTAGTGTTGAAATGCGTTCAGTGAAGTGATAATCATTGTTATGATTATGATTATGGTTATGTTTAAGGGGGTTATGCTTTAGGTAGATGTAAATAATCAACAGCAGTGATTTCCACAGCTGTGAAAAAAAATATATGCTAAGGTATTTTTTCATTAAAAAACAGAATAAACAGATAATTTGTTCTAAACAGATGCAAATACAAATACTAATGGAGGCATATTATTCATTTAAAAAAGGAAAACATGCTAGGAAGATTCATCTGATTGAGTGTGCTTTGGGACTGGGATCCTGCCAGACGCTAGATAAAAGTTGTGTGGATGAGCTTTTTACTTTCATGCGGGATATGAAGCTTGCGGGACAAAGAAAGACCAGGAAATGATTTTCCAATCCTAGACTATTCAGTTCCAGTGAGTCTGTGCTCATCGGATTCCTCTTACTGGCTGACAGGAGTGGAACCCCATGTGTTCTTCTGCTGTTGTAGCTGGTCCGCCTCAAGGTTTGGTGTGTTGTGCATCATGAGATGCTTTTCTGCTCACCACGGCTACAAAGAGTGCTTATTTGAGTTACTGTAGCCTTCCTGTCAGTTCGAGCCAGACTGGCCTTTTTTTTTTTTTACACCATTCTGTGCAAACTCTAGAGACTGTTGCGTGTGAAAATCCCAGGAGATTTTCCCAGGAGAGGAGTATTTTCTGAAACCAGCCCACTTGGCACCAAGGTCCAGTGACTACATCTTGTATAACAATATTCAGTGCTTTTTTCCTGCTGGTGCATTGAAAGCAGAGAACCAGCCAGATTGCAGCTTCAACTTTCTGAAGCTTGTCGCCAGAAAAGTTTCTAAAAGACGCTCCTGTGATGCGGCGCTACTAAGGTTGCTCCGCCCCTTCCTTCTCCTCTCTCTCACCTCATCTCTCGGCTTCCTTCGGCCCTTGAACTTATACTTGGACAGTTGTCAATGAACCTGCACCCAGTGTACCACCTATGCATGGGAGACAGTGCAACAGTGCTACAGCTCCAGTATGATGAGCTTTAGGTCATGTTACGTGTGTTTCATTCATTTAATACACGCTCGTTCTTAATGGATGATACTACAGTCTCCACTCTCTAATACCACAATCACCAGTATCCTGAACTCTGTTTCATCCTCCTGATTCTTTCAACAGTATTTCTATCTCTCTCTCTCTCTCTCTCTCTTTCTCTGTCTCTTTATCTCAGCAGTCATCTGTTGTGGGCAGATCCAGGTGACTGCATATCAGTAACGAGGCATGTACAAGCATATACTTGCACACACAGAGGCACAAAAAAATCATAAAATTAAATGTACCTTCGCATGAATAAAAAAAAAAATGCAAAAACAGACACAAAGCAGACAGATATTCACATCATGCATGCAAATAAAATGAAGTGGAACACTAATTAGACTATTCCTTCCCAAGGACATGAAAAGCATTGACCTTATTACTATAATATATCCAACTTATTACTATATTTATTAATTAATTTATTTATGAGCAGTGTAACGATATAGTATATGCAAAATGTAATTAAATTAGATTCAGTTCCACCAGCCAGCACAGACGTTTCGCTGTTATCGCTAGTGTATGGTACGTTCATTTTGCAGATTCGTTCCACCTCTCGTTATCCATCAGCATCATAACTTGTCAGGAAGCCAAAGTGCTCTCATACACAAGACCTCAAAGATTTGGAGAATATGAGCATAGCCCTTGCTGTTTGTAATGAGCGAATATGCTAGCATTACTTACATAACAGTGTGTTTAGAGAAACCTGATTCAAGATAACAGGAAGTTACTCTTTCAGAAAAAGGGCTTGATTAATGCTACGCCTGGCTAAAACCCGGAACTCCAAGTAGGATTAGCCAAAGAAATCGCCACCCTCAAATCAGAAAGTCAGTAACTCGGAGTTGAGCACATGACGTCAAATCAACATGGCTGCTCACAGCATGAGCAGTAAGCAAAGCAGCACTTCTTTATTTTAAATGAGTTATTCTGTAGATACTAGATCAATCAGCAGACAGGCATATTAGCTTGTTGAAGCTGTAACACTGACTGTACAGTTGTTTTGAGGAGGTAACTATACGTCGCTCTTTGTAACATCTAGCCCGGGCTCTCCTTCCAGACCGCCAGAGGGCACCCTTTCCCTTCCCTGAATTCTAACCCATTTCCTCAGTTACTTCCTCCTGAACCACTGTAAAAGGGACGTGATCCTGATCTTGTGTGAGGTCTAATCTGTGTATTTTTGGATGGGTTATCTGCATTTTGACCTGTTTTGCCTTGAATCACTGTTGCCTTTGCCTAATCCCTTTGTCCTTTGTTTTGGCCCTGGCCTGTATTACCACCCTGTTTTTGGATTCTGTATTTTGAATGTTTTTTTTTTTTTTTCGGCCCTGGTGAATTCTCTGTTAAAGACCCTGCGTTTTGCCATAATAAACCTCATGCACATGGATCCTTATTCTGTGTTTCCGAGTCTGTCGTTACACTCATCACAGTTAGCTGGCTAGACTATAGCTAACAAAAGACCAAAAACAAAAGATGAAACCTTTCAGCTTAAGTTTGAAAATGAGATAATTCCGACTTCTGACTTCCCACTTCCATGTTATGTTATTATTCCAAGTTATTACTGAATGTGCTGTTTCACACCAAGTGCTATTGTGTCGAAAGAAATCGTTAAATGCCATATTGTCAAACCAGATAGTATATAGTATAAATGCAGCATACACTCCATGTCCTTTGGCCTTGTGGTAATAAATTTGTATGCCGAGCATCTATGAAAAATTCACTGTATCACTGGGTCTCTGCAATTTCATGTGTTACTTCATAGTTTTGAAGCCTTTTTAATGAAAGTGAAGAAGAAGGAAAACCCTTCTGTGAGTAGCGGTGTCCAAAATCTAGGTGTATGTGATTTGTAAAGACTACTGAAATTTCTTTCTCTCTCTTTCTGACTTACTCACTCACTCTTTCACACACACACACACACTTTGTGTTTTCCTTCAGTGTGTGCATGGCATGCGTTAGGAAACCCAAACAACTGATGGGAACAAAGAGTCAATCAATATGCATATCAAGCTCACAGAAACACACAAAAATGCAAACATTATGGCAGACAAAGTCATCTTCTGTTGCATTGTGGGGTGCGACATTGTTGCTATCGCACGTTTCGGCTCTGTCGTGACTGGTTAGGGTCTAAGTGAGATAACACACATCCAGGACCTGTCTCAATCAGCTATGTGCCCTTCAGACACATGCACTCCAGTGTATTTCTGCTGAGGTTGACGAACTTACAAATGAACTTGACAAAACAAATGTGAACTGTGATGTTATCTCTAGATTCTTCATCTCAAATGAACAAAATGCACGTGTCTGTGTGTGTGTGTGTGTGTGTGTGTGTGTGTGTGCATGCTTTTCAGTGAAGGATTCAGACGATTTTGTTTGGGGATTCTTTTTGAAAACCTTTCTCCTTTCATTGACTAGTAATTTGCTTCAGAACAATAAAAGTTTTTTCTTTTTTTTTTCTTTAGGAATGTGGACGTCATGGGAAGATCAGTTGCGACTGCACTAGAGGCGAAAAGGTATGCGTCATATCAGACTTTTGATTCTGCAAATGCAGTGACTATATTGTACATCTGATTTTTTTTTTAATTACAAGAAGATCAGTATTAAACTTTTTTGAATACTCTCAGGTCACCTACTTTTTTAATCTCTGCTTATACTTGAGCTAGACATCATATTACAATGTGCTATCCATACTGCAAACAGATTTTCATTTTATTATAAAACATGTCCTCTCTTTTTAGTAGAATAATTCACAAAAAATAAATAAATAAATATATACCCCTTACATTCCCAGAAGCTATCAGCGAGTCCACACTTACATTATCTCCCTCTTGTAATTACATATCTTTTCTATTAATTCTATTAACTGAAAAGTTACGTGTATTCAGAGTCGGGTTACGCAGCTCAATAAGTCAGTTTTCTGTCTCTAAGGTTGCCAGAATTTTCCTCAGCGTCTGAAACGAGACGTTTTTTTTTTTTTTTGATAACGTCTAGACCACTGCTTTTAAACACAAGTGCTTGACTTTAATCTTGAAAAAATCAGGGATAGAAAATGCGGACTGAAGAAGCAGATTGTGTGTGTGTTTTTTTTTTTTGACTTTGTTGTTAAATGTAATATAACAGAAACAAAACTTTGAAAAATAAAAAAATAAAAGAATAATATTATGATGTACAGTATGAAAGAGAAAATGAAAAATATTAAATTAAATAAACATCTAATATAAATCTAGTTTATTGCCAGTATATTGCTTCATGAACAGTCTTAATTTAAATGAATAATATGGCTTCTGTCCTCGTTATTCGGCAGCTTATTCCAGCACATGCTATTATTTTTTTTCTTTTGCATTTTCTATTTTTTTTTTGTTGTTTGTTTGTTTTTTTGCAGCATTCTCTGACAAAAGTAAAAGGCAATTACATCACATAGCATTGTCCACATAGCATTTGGAGAAACATACTTTAAAAAGTAAGAAAATTTTATCTGCTATTAGGCTGAGGATTTATTTTAAGTCAAAAAAAAATAAAACAGAGGGAACAATATGGCATCCTGCCTGATTAACAGATTATAATATGGTATTATGAGAAACATTATGATTCGTATGTGGGTATTTTTCTAATTTGACTCAGTTTGGGTGTCTGTGTTGAATAGTGTAATATTATATAGAAACAAACTGGTCCTGCAAGACACTTAGAGCTTTGCCTCCCATTTGAATTCCATGCAAGTGTTGCCCTCTAGTGTCTGTCTGAATAACATGAACGATAACACCACTTCCCAAAACATACCTGGAGGTTGACTGGCTGTCCTAAAACCGTCCTGTGATGAACTGGTGTATTCCCGCTTCTCTGCCAGGGATTCAGGGATAGGCTCCAGATCCACCGTGACCCTGACCAGAATAAAGCAGTTACTAAAGATGAATGATTGAATGAAGAACAGATTTTCCCACAGACTGTGTTCATGACCTAGTGAACATACCTAGTGTTTTGGATTAATACGATCGAGACTATTAGGGTTAATAGATAGATTTTGGCTTTGTTTCTGCACTGAAAATTCTACTCCAACAGCACCAATGAGAACACACACACACACACACACACACACACACATACACACACAGGTGAATCTGACAGTAAACTAAAAATGAGCAAAGTATGTCAGAGCAGAAGAAATCATAAGTTCTTGACATTCAGCAGTAAAAGAACACCACCGTCCACATCTGGCCTGCACCACTGGAGTACATAGCCATAAGCTGACACTTGTGGTGCTCACTGGGCTGTGTGGGTGGCCTTCTGTCATGTTCTGTTCTGTCATGTTCCAACCAGGTGCCCAAAGCTATCTGATGGACTGGATTACAGCACTGACATCTGATAATACAGCATGCTTTTTTTTTTTCAACAACAGTCACACACCTGTAGCTCTGTTTGTGACCATGTGCGCATGTATGCCCAAGTCTGGTTATTCGTCAGTAGTATGTATGGTTCTCATTCCAGCAAATGGACGATTCACATCAACAAACGAACATTTTGCCTTGTGAGCTTGTTTATGGATAAAGCAATGCACATGAGTTCTTTTAAACCATAATCCAAAAACATGTATGGACACACACTTGCATTCTTTGAAATAATCAAAAGGTGTTCTATAAAATTATGAACCATACAGTACACTCCTATCCTTTTCCGTAATACGTTGGAATTAGGAGATAAATGATCTGTAAATCTGTATGTTGTGGTTCACTCCTCCTGGGTGTTACCTGCAGACCTTCTCTAGTTGTTTGCATGCAAGCCTAGATCTTCAAATAAAGTTACAGAGGAACGTATGATTGCAATAAACAAAGCTGTCATACAGCCATCTCGCCGTTTCTTCATGTCGGACCGCATGTATACCACTTCGCAGCTTGTGATCATGGTCGGAAGTACAGGTACCCTGTCCTCCTGCTGTACTCCTGTCATCTCTTGATCAGGTTCTGCATTCAATCAATAGCCAGTGGATGTGCGTCTGACGCCATTTGATCCTCAGGTATCTGTCATGGAGGAAAGACATGAGGGGCGTCCCTTGTCTAAGCAGACACTGTCCCACTGGGTGGTGGATGTCATCACCATGGTCTATGGATGTGACCAGCCCCTACCATCATATGCTCTTCATGGGCATTACTTAGAGGCATGCCACTCGATAAAGTCTGCACTGCTGCTACCTGGGCATCGCCGTGTACCTTCTTTAGGCTCTAAAACATTACCATTGACCCTCCCAGTGGCCTTATTGTGGTGGTAAATCTCCGAAGACCTTTCTATTTAGACCTAAGGTGTGGTAGTTCCTCATGGCTTTGTAGCATACATTATCCAGATGAGTCTCTCCAGCCCTGATAATTAGGAGGAGTGAAATAGATCTGTATGTAACTGTGGTTCTATCAACCCCAGATTCACCAGGGTTCTCTGTTTATTGGGAATCAGCATTAGAACTCAGTAAGAAGGTTGTATGAAGGCGGTATGAAGGCGGTATTTATTGAAAATATAGCCCTTTCTGGCTTTGTTCATTGGTCTTGGAATGTGTGTACATGCACACAAAAGGGCCTCCAGGTGATTCTCACCAACCCAGTAGTTTTCTGGGGTTCATAACACCACAAATACATACGTAACTAGCTAACACCATCCAAAGGATGGCTACGACAATAGAAGATTTATATCCAGCACTTATTCACTATTACAAGCTAACCGCTTTCTCTAATTTATACATTTTGGTAGCATAAAAAACCCCAACAATACACAGGAAACCCCAGAGATGGCCACCACAGTAGAATGGCTTTTATCACACATCTACTGGTCGTTACTCCAAAGCATAATTTTGTTGCGATTCTGAAAACATTCTTACAGTTATGTTTGACTTTCATGAGTAAAATAAACTGCTGTTAAATATGATATCTGATCATTTGAATTTGACAGATAGATAGGGTCTTTAAAGGTGGCTATGCCTCAGTAGCCACTGTGAGGGTAGCTTGTAATGTTTTGCCTTAAATAATACAAACACCAAACGTTTAAGTGAAAAAATCACACTTCCAAATTAGTTTTTTGCTCAAATGTTTAATATCTTGCTACGTAGTTTAATCAAATTTGCTAGTCATAAAGGCGATGAGAAAGAGAAAGACAAAGACAATGGTCAAGAGCATTTGTAAATGTATCTGTATTTGTGCTGCAGTCAATGAAAACAAGTTTGTTATTTGGACCTCGCCTCATGTATGAACTCTCTTCTTCTCGCTCTCGCTGACTCTCAGGGCGAGCCAGGTTTTCCAGGTCTATTTGGATCAAAAGGAGAAGATGGAATTTCGGGAGATAAAGGCCAACCTGGACCCATGGGCCCCATGGTCTGCCACACAAAGCTCTCAGTTCAACTTTAACATTGGATTTAAAACTGCAAAACAATTTGTAAGATGTAATTTCTATGCAAAAATAAGTGTGTTTTATGCCACAGGGTGACCCAGGACCTCAAGGGATACAAGGACCGAAAGGCTCACAGGTATTTCCCCTGTGTGTGTGTGTGTGTGTGTGTGTTTTGGGTTTGTATGTGGTGTGTAAAATGGGAGTATTATGTTAATATTATGTTATATAAGCCTCATGTATTGTGTTTCTGAATTAATACTCTCATGATTCTCCTTATTAGGGACTTCCTGGGAATCCAGGATTATGGGGTGCTCCAGGACGGCCTGTAAGTTTTACAATCATGCAATTTGAGCAAGACAATTATTTATACAGTGTATACAGAATGTGGTGTGTTTGGCATAATGGATATCTTAAGTCTAACTGGAGAAATACACTACATGGCCAAGTTTGCGGACACCTGAATATCATAGCCATATGTGGGTCTTCCTCAAACTGTTGCCACAAAGTTGGAAGCACAAAATTGTGCTGGAACTAAGAGGCTCAAACCTGTTCCAGCATGACAATGCCCCTGTGCACAAAGCGAGCTCCATGAAGACATGGTGTGTGAAGGTTGGAGTGGAAGAACTCGAGTGTCCTGCACAGAGCCCTGACCTCAACCCCACTGAACACCTTTGGGATGAACTGGAACACCGACTGCAGCCCAGACCTCCTCGACATCCCAACATCAGCGCCTGACCTCACTAATGCTCTTGTAGCTGAATGAACACAAATCCCCACAGCCACGCTCCAACATCTAGTGGAAAGACTTCCCAGAAGAGTGGAGCTCATTATAACAGGAAACACAGGGGGAATAAATCTGGAATGGGATGTTCAATAAGAACATATGGGTGTGATTGGTCAGGTGTTCACAAACTTTTGGCCATATAATGTACTGTATATTAGGGGTGTAACACAATGCCACTATCTGTATCTTTATCTCTATTTGTTTATTGCTTCAAATATTTGTATGTGTATCATTGGTCACATTTAAACCCGGCATGTCGGCATGGCCTAAACCGGAAGTGGTTGGGTTTTTTTCTTCTTCTTTCTTTCTTTGAATGAAGTATGAATATGAATGAATGAAACGATAATTCAAAATTGTTTTGTGTTTCCTCATATTCTCCTTGTCCTTGCCCTCAGTTTTTCATGGCCCTGTGTGAATGCCCTGAATATTTGGATTCTATAGGATATAATACAGAGAGACACAGAGACTTTAAATGTTAAAGTACGGGTTCTGCATGAGCTCATCCTTTCTTTACGCAGGGAATGAGAGTTTCTGTACTGAAGTCTGTGTTATGTTTTTAGGGATTACCAGGAAATGAAGGGCCTCAGGGACCACCTGGTAGCCCAGGATGCAACGGCACAAAGGTAACAAATGCAATAATAATATTGCAGTGATTCATTTTAAGTAGTGTGTGTTTTAATAAGGAAAGAATACCGTGTGTACTTCGTTACTAGGGTGACCGTGGTCCACCTGGACCTCCGGGAATTTTCGGAGCTGTCGGCATACAGGTAAGCCCATGCCAACTGTCAGTCAGAATCGTGAAAAGTTAAAAGAATACAAAAGAAATATACAATTATTAAGTCTATTGCTATAGATGTTTACTGATTTCAGGATTGAATTTGTCTTGCTGTACTGGCAGTGTACTCGGAAAGCTTGAACTCAATTTAGGATTTAATAATCTTACGATAAGGAATATTAGATATTTAATTCTGTAGTTAAGATAGTTTTGCTTGGTAAGATATTTTACAGTATAATCATTCAGGTGGTTCTGGTTATTTATGATTTACTTATCTTTCCATTGCCTGTCTAAATGTTTAACTTTGTAAACTTTTTTTTTTTTTTTTTCAGGGAGCAAATGGTCCCCCTGGCCCTAAGGTGTGCAATTAATGTTTCGTACATAAATTATAAACGGTTGTCATTATTTATAGGGAGACATTAAGAAGTTTTTATACTGATGTATAAAAATGATTCCACATTGCTGTTCATGCTTTGCAGCAAAGGTATTTTCATGTGACAGTAATATGATATGAAAGCAAATTTACCCTAGACATAATCATCATTAATGATTAAATCAGTTTTCAGTTAGTAAGATTTGGTAAATGGTATAAATTTGTCTTTAACTCCTGGACTTCCATAAATTTAATATGTGCCCTTTGGTTGTACTAATTTGCACACACTAGCACCTTTCCCAGCATGACTTTCAGGTTTAGTCAATCGCATTGTGGGTGCAAAAGGAATCTATTTGCATACACACCACACTGTATTTTGAAAGATGCTATCCTCCATAGATCTTAATAGAACAGATTCCATGTTTTTTTTTTTGTTTTTTTGTCTATGTTCGTGCACATAATTGCAGAGATCCACACCTACAGTAAAGGTTTATTTTACTCTTTTAGGGTGACACGTGGTACTTCCCTTTTCCTAAAGATGTGATGGGACAAAATGGTTTTCCAGGTAGAGATGGGCCAAAGGTAAGAGTTCCACCTGTAGTACAGCAAGGATACTGACTGTACGCTTAAATATTACATGCCGCATAAATGAATGTGCTTAATGTTAGTCATAGTTACTTACTGTTATATGCTTTTGTACCACGCCGCTGTTGAATTCTTGATTCTGATTGATCAGAAGGTGTTCATTAATTTTCTATAACAGCAGCTCTGACAGCACTGCTGGCTATAATACAGTTCACAGGTTTATATTAATGCGCTTGTTCTATAGTAACAACTCATTCACAGGGATATGAATGAAGGACGTCTAACACAATCAATGCCTAATAATAAACAAATAAAAAAAAAAGAGTTGTTATTTAACAAAGACGTATGGATTTTGAGATGGTGAAGCTTTCTGTAAGAGGACGTTTATTTAACATTTATGGAAGGAGTCTCCAGTGTCAGTGCTTTGTAACAGTCAGTAAGAAAGTCTTCAGGATATTGCGCTTTTTTTTAGGCAACATAACAAGCTCTTGATCTTTTGAGCGATGTTTGTATTACAGGGTGAGCCTGGACCGCAAGGTAACTGTGGACTAACTGGACCAATGGGATGTGAGGGACCTATGGTAAGAAAACAAACCTGCTAGGACTTTAATTATTCATACGTTGTACCTCGGAAAACGAATGAGACAGAATTACAATCCATTTTTAATATATTCAATGTCCACAGGGAGAAATAGGATGCCCTGGTCTTCCAGGAGAAAAGGTTAGTCCTAAGAGAACATTTGTTATATATTTTCACCACAAAAATCATGATTAAGGTTTATGGCTTAAAAAAGCTGACTGCAGTAAATGGTGAAATTAGCTAAGATAACTAATTGGTTAATGTAAGATTGGTTAATATGTTTATATAGACTCTGCTGTACTACATGACAAGATTCCCCATCATATGTACTTAACTTTATATTTAGTATATAAAGGATTTCCCACTTAATGTAGCTAATGTATTTTATGTTAACTGTAGAACTATTTATACATTTCAAGAATTTATGCTTATAATCTGCAGTCAAATGATTTGTTCCTAAATCTTATTATCATGTAAGTTATCATGCAACGCTATTGGTGTATGTATATTTGTTGAGACGATGATGTTCCGGCAGGGTGTAATGGGACGTTCAGAAGGACCTGTCCTGCAAGGTTCAAAAGTAAGTGCACCCCCTGACTTTTTTTTTATATATATAAAAAGAAAGAAAGAAAAAACAGACAAGCTCCCAAACCAACTCTAAATATGGTGGTGGATTATTGATGCTTTATGATGGATTTTTAGGCTTAGTCCACACTAACACAAGTAAATCTATTCTTTATTTTATTCTTTTTTGCTATTCCACACACACTTAAATTGGGGCTTGAACCAGTGAAAATGCATCTTTTTTAAATCCACTGTGCAAATTGGACAGATTTGAGACAGATGCTGAGACGCTGTTTTCTGTATTATGTATTAAAATTTTATGCCTGTCTGGTTTTGTATCGTATACAAGCAACACTTGGAAAAGAAAGCATGTTTAACATTCATCATGTTAAAAACTGAGGAAAGGTCATGGGTCAATCACCCAGTGCGTATGCGTGGAATAACGTCTTCTGTAGTTTACGGGAAAACGAACTGAGAACATGAGTGTGTCTGAAACATAAACAGCGTTTTGAAAATGTGTGTAAACGCAGACTACACTACAAAAAATATCTTAGCAAGTGAAGATATCTTGAATAAAACAAAAGCCATCTAATATTCTTTATTGTGAGTTTATTATTTAACAAATATGTTAAACCATTAAGCCTATGTCTGGACATATTTACTCATTTTAAGCTTAAAATTGTCTTATTCTATTTGCTTCTTCCTAGAAATAAATGATTAAAATGATTAAATTATCTGCCAGTTGAATAAGAACATTTCAAGCTTGAAATGAAGAAAAATCTCAAGAAATAGGCTTAATAATTGTATATATTTGTTTAAAAACATTCTAATAGAGAGGAATATTATTCAAATTTGCCTATATTCAAGAGATATTTACTTCTTAAGATTTTTATTTTGCAGTGTAGGCCTCACTTTGAGGTCCTGGGCCTCTTATAAAGACGTCCTCATGAATTTTGCTAAGTACCAGGATTATTTTAGCTAAACTCTTCTGCCTGGAGGTTCAGACTTGGTTGTAGATTCATCTTTCAGAAAAAAAAATAATAGTAATACATGCAAATCAATTCTTTTTTACAGAATGACCATCTTACCTATCTTGAACCTAATTGAAAGTCTGTGTACTTGATTGCTACGATGGAGCAGATCCAGGCAGTGATGGATTCATACATCACATTTGTGTTTATTTTGCAGGGCGTGAGAGGTCTTCCTGGCGTACCTGGGCGGAGGGGTATCAAGCAATTTGCAACAGGACACAGAGAGCTCAAAGTAAGCAATCAGAAGAACGGACATTCACTATCTATACTATCAGATATAGTGTGTAGGAGAGGTTTATTCTGTGATAAGTTCAGTGATGCCTTGTTAAAAACTCTCTCTCTCTCTCTGGTTACAGGGAGATCCAGGGGATCCAGGAGACAGAGGCAGTCCTGGAATTCCAGTGAGTCCATACACATCCAAACACACACATGCATGCATTTAGCTCATACGTTAATGCTTGAGACTCTTTACTTGACTTTTGCAGGTCTGTGATATTTTTTTTTCCCTATTTCACAAATTGAGTGCTTCTAATTTATTTATTTGTATTAATTTTTCACTGAAACCACATTTTGTAAGATGTAATTAATGTAACTGAATTTGGAGCATGATAACTGGGGGTTTGCGGGCTTGTTAAAATATTAAATGATCTTGTTTCATAAAATTCATTGCTTCAAAGGGCCAGCAAGGGCCTTGTGGCCCTAAAGGACAGAAAGGAAGCACAGGAGATCCAGGACCTCTGGTAAATTATTCAGATTATTATTCATAGTTTTTCTCAGTTCTTTTAGTCTGCTGCATGATTCAGTTCATCAGTTTGATTCGTTTTCAATCAGAGTCGACTACTTTCTCAGTTAACAGTTCCAGTTAATGTAAATGTAAATGTTAATGTCAATCAAAGAAGTTATACAGACTTATTTATCCAGTGTTTAGTTATGCCATCACTTCCCCACTGAAACCTCCTTACGCTGGCTGAAGTTCTGAATTTACTGTTTCTTACAGGCTGGCTTTTCATCTTGTCATTTTTCTTATTATTTTTTCTTCTTTACCATTTTCTCCTTCACCATCTCCTTATTCTTTGCTCTCTTCTGTCTTGTTTTTTGTCTTTTTCTTCTTCTTCGTCTTCTTCTTTGTTCTTTGTTCTTCATCTTCATTTCATTATTCCACAGAGTGAATATTGGCTGATGCAATCATTACTATCGATAATATATATGAGTCTATTATGGATGCTTTACTGTGTCTGTTTTGATAGTTATTAGTGTTAATGATAAAGCTTTTGATTCTTAGGGTGAAGTTGGGCCGAATGGGCTTCAGGGAGAATATGGTCCTAATGTAAGTAATTGCCATTTCTGCTACACACCTTAAATAATGTAATTACCAAAGCCAGTATATAAATCCTCTCTTGGTCCCCTTTTCTGTTTTTCACCCGTATATATATCAAGTGGAATCTCTTTTTAAATTTTTGTTTTTTAACATTATCTTCTGTCAGTTTTAATTTACTATTTGTTATTGTCCACTTTTGCTACTTTACCATTTACTCTTTTCCGAAAAGGCAAATGAAAATAGCAAGCAAAGATCTGAAAATGATAACATAGTTCAAATCGCCAGTTTACACGGAAGAATAGCGAAAACGTAATTTAAAATCGGTTCCGCAAAATTAAATTGGGAAAAATAAAGATTCTTAAAAAATTTCTAGAAAACTAGATTAATGAAAACTGAAATATAAAAGAGGGAAAAACCTGATAGTACTGCCCTTTCACATCTAATTTTGACACAAAAAAACCTACATATTGCACTGCTAAAAGGTAAATAGAAATATACCAGTAATGTGTATTGTCTGGTTTTTATTTTTATATTGATTTTTATATTTGTCCTAGGGCTATCCTGGAGTCAGAGGAAATACAGGGCTTCCTGGGGCCCCTGGTTCAAAGGTCAGCAAACTATTGTCATCTTTATTCTAAAACGCAACAACATAATACTTTTTTTTGTCAAATACTTATCCTATGATACTGCAGTGATACTGCACTACACTACAGGGATACTGCACTACACTACAGGGATACTGCACTACACTACAGGGATACTACAATATAGTATAGATGCAG
This sequence comes from Pangasianodon hypophthalmus, assembly GCF_027358585.1. Lineage (NCBI taxonomy): Eukaryota > Metazoa > Chordata > Actinopteri > Siluriformes > Pangasiidae > Pangasianodon > Pangasianodon hypophthalmus. The sequence goes on from NC_069723.1 coordinate 1,321,470, forward strand.
TTCACCATATTGCACTTGTACTGCACCGTACTGTAGCATATTGCTGTTGTACAGTAATACTGGTAATACTTAGTGTTCTACAGTAATACTGCAATGTAATATAGTTGCACTGCACTGTACTGCAGGGATTGCAACATACAGCAGTAATACTGCACTATACTGTAGTTATACCTCACTGCAGTACAGTGATATCGCACCATACTATAGTTGTACTGCACAGTATAGCAATGATACTGCACCATACTACAGTGATACTACACCATACTACAGTGATACTGCACCATACTACAGTGATACTACACCATGCTACAGTGATACTACACCATGCTACAGTGATACTACACCATGCTACAGTGATACTGCACCATACTACAGTGATACTACACCATGCTACAGTCATAATGCACTATACTACAGTGATACTACACCATACTACAGTGATACTACACCATGCTACAGTGATACTGCACCATACTACAGTGATACTACACCATGCTACAGTGATACTACACCATACTACAGTGATACTACACCATGCTACAGTGATACTGCACCATGCTACAGTGATACTACACCATACTACAGTGATACTACACCATACTACAGTGATACTACACCATGCTACAGTGATACTGCACCATACTACAGTGATACTACACCATGCTACAGTGATACTACACCATACTACAGTGATACTACACCATGCTACAGTCATAATGCACTATACTACAGTGATACTACACCATACTACAGTGATACTGCACCATACTACAGTGATACTACACCATGCTACAGTGATACTACACCATACTACAGTGATACTACACCATACTACAGTGATACTACACCATGCTACAGTGATACTGCACCATGCTACAGTGATATTGCACCATACTACAGTGATACTACACCATGCTACAGTGATACTACACCATGCTACAGTGATACTGCACCATACTACAGTGATACTACACCATGCTACAGTGATACTACACCATACTACAGTGATACTGCACCATGCTACAGTGATATTGCACCATGCTACAGTGATACTACACCATACTACAGTGATACTACACCATGCTACAGTGATACTACACCATGCTACAGTCATAATGCACTATACTACAGTGATACTACACCATGCTACAGTGATACTACACCATACTACAGTGATACTACACCATGCTACAGTGATATTGCACCATGCTACAGTGATACTACACCATACTAGAGTGATATTGCACCATGCTACAGTGATACTACACCATGCTACAGTGATACTGCACCATACTACAGTGATACTGCACCATACTACAGTGATACTACACCATACTACAGTGATACTACACCATGCTACAGTCATAATGCACTATACTACAGTGATACTACACCATACTACAGTGATACTACACCATGCTACAGTCATAATGCACTATACTACAGTGATACTACACCATGCTACAGTGATACTACACCATGCTACAGTCATAATGCACTATACTACAGTGATACTGCACCATGCTACAGTCATAATGCACTATACTACAGCTGTACTGTAATTTGCTATAGCTGTGTTGCAACATACTGCATTGACATTTCACTGTACTTCAGTGGTACTGTCCCATACCGCAATGATACTGCACTGCACTACTGTTGTTCTACAGTAGTTTTTTTGAAAGTCTCTGCTAAAAGCCTGTACACTTTTATTTTTATTGTGTGTGTGTGTGTGTGTGTGTGTGTGTGTAGGGGGAGAAAGGTGACCGTGGTTGCGCTGGTCCTCCAGGACAAGTGAGTCAGTTTCCAAACACCAGCAGCTGAAGACAAATAAAAAAGCTTAAAGCTAAATGGATTTCCACCTTGATTAATGTCTTTTAAACACATACAAATGCTTTTATTTTGTCAATGTGTTTCAACTTAAATATATTTTTTCAGTATTTTTCAGTTATTATGAACCACCTGTCATCCACCTGTCATCACATAATTAGTTGAACAGAGTCAACCTGTTAGCAATTAAAGTGTCACATGATCACAATGTTAATACACCTGTTCCTTGACTGACTGCCCTGTTGTTTGTTAGAGTACACACTATAACAGCAGCATGAAGACTAAGAATCACGGGCCAGAAAGTTTCATTTTGTTCTGATCAAACCAGAGAACGTAACAATGCTCATCCCTCTGAGAACACATCCCACAGTAAAGCATGGTGGTGGTAGCATCGTGTTGTGGGGATGCTTTTCATCAGCAGAGACTGGGAAACTGGTCAGAGTTGAGGGCGATTTTATGCAACCAGTAAATGTCTGAGTTTTTATTTTTGGCTCAATTAACCTTTGTGTCACAGTAAAAACATTTTACGCCTTCAAATGTTAATAATATTCTGTCACACCAATGGTAAAAATCAATTTAGTCCATTTCCGACCGCATTCTAAGTCTACACCATCTGAAAAACTTCAAGGGGTGAATACTTATGATATACTTTATTGAATTCCATAATGAAATTTGAGCATTACAGATATTTACACAGTACTCAGTGCAAAGATCAGTGAACAGGAAAGACAAAATTCAAAAATGGAGAGTGTGTTAAGTAGTTTATTTTCTATTTGTATAGTGTGTTCCGTGCAATACAGCTCAGAAAGGCCGAAGAGGACCTTCGGGTTTACCTGGACATCCTGGCCTTAAAGGTCCTCAAGGTAAGATGTTGATGTAAGGCGTAATCTACAAATAAGTGTTTAACTTAATATAATTATTTTGAGACTACACTATCTACTGCAGTTTAGATATTATGAGACTACTGACTGTAGAGGTATTGTGTCTTTTTAATAGGTGTAAGTGGTTTTCCTGGAAATTTCGGCATTCCAGGTAAAGCTCCTTTCAATTTATTTGTTGTATGCCATTTCAGATTCACTAAGCATCAAATAGATATATCAGTGGGACGTTTGTAATTCTTTTAGACACAACATCCAAAATAGAAACCATATATTTTTTTCTGTCTAACCAGGACCAGGTGTACCTGGAAACCTTGGGGAGCCTGGTCCCCCAGGCTTTAGCGGAATTAAGGGTGAAAAGGGAGAACGAGGATCTCAATTGATCGGACCAGTGGGACCTTATGGACCTCAGGGAAAACGTGGGTCTCCTGGTGATCCTGGTCCTAAAGGACTACCAGGTAAACAATCAAACTGACAAACTACACCAATCTTCATTGTACAAAATGTTATTTTCAATATCCGCATCCATCCCCAATTCTCCATGAATTGTATTCAGAGTTGGCAACTTCTGTTTAAAAGCTAGGCTCCTAACCTGTATGCGAGGAAAGTTCTCTGTGTTCAGACTCAGCCTTACTGGAGAGCACGTTTAAATTATTCATAAAATATTTTACTCCACGGTTGCCAGATTGCGCCTGGGCTACCCCCATAAAATATTCATTCCATGTAATAATTCACATGCTATGTATTTATGGCATAAATAAATATGTCTTCTTCATATATTTAATTCCATGTTTCAAAAATTTCCGTGTATCTAAACTTCAGTGCATGATCTACAGAAATTCATAAACGTCAAGGCCCATCGGGGTTGAAAGGAAAGAAAGGCAATCAAGGGCCTGAGGGTGAAAAGGGAAAACCGGGGGAACAAGGTAAGAGTTGCCAGATTGTACCTTAATGGTTTGTTTATTATCAATTTGTATGGATTGCATAGAAAGACATGGCCACTCAGCACTGAATGTGGAGCACTGAATGTGGAAAAAATGTTGTCAGAAATTGGAAATTATTATTATTAAGTTTATTAAGACTTTGTAAGACTGCAGGTGAAAACAGTAACCAGGATCATATGAGATGCAAAAACTCACTCAACATATGAGGTTGTGGTCACCAATTTTATACTTGTCCCAAAACACAAATTTAAACTAAATGCATATTTTGTAGTGTATTTTAAGTGATTCTGTAAAAGATATTTCCAAAATCTGGTGGAAAGCCTTCCTAGAAGAGTGGAGGTTATTATAACAGCAAAGAGGGACTAAATCTGGAATCTTAGTCAGTGGCACCAATGTGGCCTGCGCTGTGTCCTTCGTAGCTCCATCCATCCACTGTTGTGTTTTCTGAAACAGCAAAAACAAATAGATATACATAGATATTGGCTAGATATAGTTAGGTGACAAATTAAAGACGGCCCAAAATGTCTTAGTAAGGTGTGGTGCCACGTTGTTCCTCGGGATATATTCTACAGTGATTTGTAATGAAGGGATAAACACCATGATAGGGGTTAGAGAGCACTCTCAAACACACTGGTCCAAAATCTCCCAAAGGTGTTAAGTCGGTTTGAGATCTGGTGACTACCTGTAGCTTTGGTGAGATCCATGGTGGTGATGTACCGTGATCTGCACAGACGCTCAGTCAGTTCATGCATAGTTGTCAAACTCAGACACCACATTGAGCCTCGGGAAATCATTGCATATCTTCATGGTCCTGACTTGGATCTCACCAAAGGTGAAACATCACCAAACATCTGCCAAAGGTGTTCCATACAGTTGACGTAAATAATAAAATGAGAATAAATGTATTTAATCAGAACGTTTTTATATAACTTTGGAAGGCAATAGCCTATAACTTGGCTTAGCTTCTGATATGTTTCATTTACAGGTGAGAAAGGAGATGTCTGCAACCTGTGCCTTTTTTCAGGCCCTGAAAATGGACCTCCAGGGCGATCTGGTGAACGTGGTGCACAAGGAGATCCAGGTAGAGAGAGAATTAATAAGTGAGCGAGTGAGAGTAAGAGAGTGAAACACTTATCCAGTGTACACAGTAGCTAATAGAGCTAGATAAAGGGAATGTAGGCTATAGTGGTTTTGTTAGAGAAACTGTAATTTTATGGATTTATATAATAATAGACAAATTGGAAAATTGGAGCCATGGTCTGATGCATAGATCATTTTCATGCCTTTCATGCATTTTCATGTCTGTTGTACTTCCATTGCCTATGTGCAGGTTTAAATGGAGAACCTGGCAGCACAGGATCAAAGGGTATTAAGGGGCAGGAAGGTCCACCTGGCCATCCGGTAGTTTATAAGCAATTTAGACATTTTTGAGCATAAACAATGCTTACTACTCAAGCAAATTGTATATTAATATAAATATTCTAAAATACAGGGTTTGACTGGTGCTCCAGGCGCCCAAGGGCATCAGGGGCAAAAAGGAGAACCTGGCTTTATAGGACCTGGAGATAATGGGGATCATGGTGACCCAGGACCACAGGGGTACCCAGGGAGGAATGGACAGGATGGGATACCAGGAAAAACAGGACTTAAAGGCCCACAGGGAGAGAAGGGCAATCCGGTCTGTATGGATATGTCTCAGATGGCTACAGAGCAGACTATTGATGTTGGAATAAATTTAAATAGAGGTTGTAATAGATACTTTAATTTAAATGTTTTGGAATAGAGTACTTGAAAGTATAAGTTCAAGTTTATGGTAGACTAGAAAATATTGAATAATGTCTTTATACAGAATCAATGTTAGATTGTTGGCAAATGGTTGATTGTATTTATTTGTCTAACCATGTTTCATTTTCTTTCAGGGTCCTTTTGGGGCTAAGGGTCACCAGGGTGACCCTGGACCAGATGGATTACCAGGACTCCCTGGTAAAATGGGAGTTCAGGGCTGCCCTGGGGTTGGAGCACCAGGGGAACCTGGTGAGAAGGGCTGCTTTGGTGTGCGTGGCCTGCCAGGGGATCCTGGAGATCCAGGTATGACGGGAATATGTGAAAAGCATATTTCCTGTTTTCATTCATTCATCATTAGTAACTGCTAGTAAGTTTGACTAGTAGAACCAATAAGTTTGTCAGAAAATATGATGGGCAGGTGCAAACAATCATAACTGCAGGAGGGGCAGAATTTGATGAGAGGGTCTCTAGAAGCAGGTGACCCTCATGAAGTTTGGTGTACTTTCATTTGTTATGAAGTTTTATAGTTTAGTGTTTGGCCATAAAAGAAGTGAAAGTGCATTTTGGATGTATGTGACAGGTGAGAAGGGTGACCCTGGTATGGTGTACGTAACACCTGGAGACCAGGGGAAGTGTGGAACAAAGGGTCCTAACGGTCCACCTGGGCAACCAGGTAAGTTAAAGGTGTGATTTTTTTTGTGTGTGGAGAGGAGGGATGGACATGGATGAGAGGAATATGTTATGTGCTGTATATTTTTAAGACATTGTTTTTTAAATCTTTCTGGAGAGTGTTTGGCTTCTACCCCAGCCCTTCTCACATCTTTTTTCTATTTTTCTTTCTCACTCATTCTCTCTCTCTATATATATTTGAACATGATTTTAGGGTGCCTGGGACCCAAAGGGTTATGTGGGCTTCCAGGACCTTGTGGCATAAAAGGCGAAGAAGGACTGTCGCAACCAGGATTACAAGGACCGCCTGGTTGTAAAGGTGTGTGTGTGCACACCTGTAATGTACCTGTAATTACAAATGTGCTTCCTAACTAATCAACATACCTCTGTCTCAAACTGTTTCAGGTGAAAAAGGCATTCAAGGTTGTCAAGGTCCACCTAGCATCGGGGTACCTGGTTGCTCAGGACCCATAGGACAATGTGGATTGCCAGGGTTAAAGGTTAGAATGATGACTTCATATAATATTTACATAGGGAATTAGCAAATTTTCAGATTACAGTTAAAGAATCTACAGCAGGGTGGCATGGTGAGTAGCCTTGCCTCCTCACGGTCATTGGTTCGATCCTGAGCTTGGATTGCTGTCTGTGTGGAATTTCTTCCAGATTCTTTAGTTTCCTCCCACATCCCAAAAAGCATGTTGGTAGATAGATTGGCTAGGCTAAATTGCCAGTGTTCCTGGGATTGGTTCCAGATCCACCGCATCAGCAGGATAAAGTGGTTACTGAAGATGAATGAATTAATGATTCTAAAGGATCCATTCTGATATTGTTATACCTTAAAGCAATTAAAATTACTTGAACTACTTGAACTTATGAAGCATTTAAAGTTTGGGATGTGATTTCATGCCAGTGTATTCTGACTCTAGGTAGGCATATCCTCCCTGAGATTATTTCATTTGGACACTAACACATCACTTATCTCTCCACTTGCACTTATAAGGGTGATAGTGTTTGGGGCCCTCCAGGGCTCGCTGGCAGGCGAGGGCCTCCAGGGGATGATGGGATGTGTGGGCCTGCTGGTGAATCAGGTTGTCCAGGAAGTCCTGGAGTTTCTGGACAGTCAGGGAGAGACGGATGCCCAGGGCCTAAGGGTAAGTGCAAATCACAAAAACACACACTGACTCCTTATTTGGAATATTAGATGTTCGTGATAGATGAGTTTCTTTCGAGATGAGTTTGTGGGTTTTTGGTAATTGTAGGGCATTCTGGACATGATTAGAACTTAGTTTTTTTTTAAAGTGACACTAGCTAGTCATGGGCATCTGCGAGTGCAGGCATAGCACTGTCGTCCAAGTGTGTTCAGCTTCTCTGTACCATAGCATAAGCATGTACTAACCTTCACCTTACCTGGTTGGTAGCTGCTGTGTGATACACTGTCAAAAAATAGTACTGAACTCGGATAAATTTGGGGAGTGTTGCATCAGGAAGGGCATCCTGCATAAAAATGATCAATGACCAATGATCCGCTGTGGCGACCCCTAAAGGGGGCAGCTGAAAGAGGAACAACAGCAACAACAATATGGATCTTTCACCTGGAAATGTCAATAAACTCTACAGTAAAGCTTTGTAGAGACTCTACATGCACCTTTATAGGTAAAAGATGCATACTAAAGGTACAAAAAGTGTACTCTTAAGTGTAAAACCCTAACGACAAGGAAAAGGTAGTGTAGGGGAGTACAGGGGAGTGCTATCTAGGAAGAAAATGTAGTTAAAAAAATAAAATGTCTATTATAGAACATATCTAAGGGTGGCTTGAGTATAGTTTGCTTGTGAGTAAATTTAGGGAGGTCTGAGTTCATTATTGATCCACTGAGTATGACCTGGAATTCAAAAACAAACCAAGTGTGAAAACTATTCATTTGCCTTTTGGTTGGTGACATCAGGTGCCGCAGGGTTTGATGGACCGCCAGGGGTGAGTGGTCCCTTGGGATTCTGTACTTCTGGGCAGCCAGGTAACAAAGGAGTCCAAGGTCAGAAGGGAATGCCTGGAATGCCAGGTGAGATCTTTTACAGGAGGAACTTTCACCAACTCAGTTTGAGTGTATGAAGGAATAACTATAGTACATAACTGTGAGTATATGACACACACAAGAATATCTGTATGGTACACATAAAAACTGTTCTGTTCAGGATGTCGGGGTCAGAAAGGTATACAGGGTGAGCCTGGATGTCAGGGGCAAAGTTTACTTGGATTAGCCGGGCCATTTGGGACACCTGGTTGTAATGGAAAAGATGGTCTACCTGGTCCAGCTGGACCAAAGGGATTTAAGGGGACGAATGGCATGCCTGGTGGCTCAGGTACGCAATAAACACATGTACAACACACACATTCACACACAATCTATTTGGTTACCAAATAACATTATTATTAACAATAATAATAATAACAATAATAATAATAATAAGCTTACATTAGAGTTGTTTGGAACGATAATGATATGGTTATGGTTAGTTCTGATTTTGATATATGGCTCTGTACATTCAGGCCCACGGGGGAGTGACGGGCCTCCCGGGAGCCAAGGATATCCTGGACCTCCTGGAAACCCTGGATGTCCTGGACGACCTGGGCCTAAAGGTAACGCCCCATATACACCCACTTGCACACACTTTATTATTCCTCATTGTGATGGTGATATTCATGATATCATGACAATGCTCATAATCATGAACATTTAGATTTACACAAGAACAAAAGGTGAGTGAAATTCTTAGAAATTATTATGACACCTCTCATTAGGTTTTGCAGGCAGTAATGGACAACCAGGTTACAGAGGTTCACAAGGCCCGAAAGGAGAACAGGGGTATCAAGGTCCTAAAGGAGAACCACAAACTGTCTGCAACCCTGGAGACCCAGGAGACCCTGGAGACATAGGTGACTATAATAGTCCTCTAAAGCAGACTTTCCTAACCCTGGTATTGGAGTTCCTCTGAGTGTTTTCCCTTCAGGGACAAATACTAAAATGTGCAGGACATGGGGTACTCCAGGACCAGGGTTGGGGACCTGTGCAATAGTCTAGAGAACATGCTATCATTTCTTGATGATCCTGAAATGGACTTGATTTATATTTAATATAAATGAAACTTGTGGGATCTTTTATATATTATATATTAATTAATATAACATTACCAGCCTACAAGCTCGGCCCATTGTACAGTGAGTCGTAAAGCTACCAATATAATAGCCTTATCACCTCAAGCTTACTTTGCAGAATGGACATTCCATGTCGTCCTCTTCTTCCCAGCCTTGAACAGCTCTTCGCTTTTTAAAACATTTTCTCTAGGCATGATGTTGCTACTATTATACAGTGGGCGCGTTTCTGTTTATGCAACACCATTTTCTGCACAAGGCCGGATCACGCTGATTGATAATATAAGCAGAATGTACTCATTTTCTTCACTAGCAAGTCTTATAGGGAACTCACGGACATACGGATTGTATGACTGTAAAAATTCACAGATTCATGCTTCCGATGTTTTCCAGAGACGCAAATGCTGAAAAAGAGATCTTCAGCCTTCTTTTTTGGTCATTTTTAGGTCTTCGTGGTCTGACTGGGCTTAAAGGGAGCAAAGGAATCAGAGGAACGACTGGCAGCTGTGGCGGACATGGATTACAAGGCAGTGCTGGGCTACCGGGTAAAAAAGTTTAAAATCCAGTAAAATGAGAGACCTAAGACCACTTTCTCTTTCTCTGACTCTCAGCCTGTTGCTTCCTTGTTCTCTTTCTCACTCTTTCTTCTTGTATTCTTGATCCACTGCCTATCTTGTTTTTATTTTCTGAGCATTACTACTTTTAATGTCTTGTGACAGGCTTAATCATTTCACTTGCTAGTTTTCGCTCTTTGTACACCTAATTATTACCCAATGTTAAACAGGTTTGTAGGGGTATAATGATACATCAAAAGTTTTACTATGTGCATCGTGGACATGTGCGATTCACGTTGTGCAAATCAGCATTCTATTAATTATGCATGTAATGCAGTTGCACTGTTTGAACACCAGAGGTCCCATTCTGTGCAGCTGAGTGTTAAAATACAGCACGCATGCTGGTGATATTGTTCTTTCGTGGAGAGCCTCACTTACGATCATCTACACTTGTGAAGTCCGATAGCAACAACCAACACGCTTTATATGTTATAATGTTCCACAACCATGTTATACCAGTTAAAACTAAGCTTTTTATTAGCTTTCAAACAACACCAGAGGCCAGAAATCGGGCATTTTGGCCGACTTTGGAGCTCTATTTCTGCTACAGAGCTCATTATGTTTCAGTTGATCATTTTCCCTGGGTCAAGTATTGAGTGAATTTATAATATTATTTATTTATCTTTAAGATATAATGAACCTGTAGTACATTTTGTTTACAACATTAAACCTCTGTTTGTAGCAATTTCTAATTAATTTAATTTTATACAGACAAAAACACACATTGTTTTGCATTGTTTATGATTGAGAAATAAAAAAGGAGTCTATTCACTCATAGAACTGAATCACGACTGGAGTGTATCATTACACCCCTACAATTTTGCTTTCTCTTCAGGTCCTCCTGGAGAACGAGGCTGGGAAGGCTTGGCAGGTGAACCTGGTGTCCCTGGCTGTGTTGGAGAAGTTGGACCTCCGGGTCCTCCAGGTAACACACACACACATACACAGATGCATATACACTTGTAGTCAGTAGTCTTTAAACCCTTGTGCTTGCCTACTCTCAAATCAAAGCAACACACAGTCGCTTGATGTCCAATATTAGTTTCTCTTTCCTTTCTGTGTCCAGGTGCCAAAGGTGAGAAGGGGACACCAGGTCTCAATGGAACACCAGGAGACTCTGGTACTTCAGGAGTAAATGGCCCAAAAGGGATCAAAGGTGAACCAAGTAGTCCTGGACCAGGAGAGCAAGGAAGCCCTGGAGACAAGGTGCACTTGCCACTTCTTTTAGTAGACTCCAGTTTTATTTTTAAATTATTTTTACTCTTCAAGAGAATGGACAAAAAATTATTGTATAAAATTAACATTACACACAAAAGGAAAGTTATGTGTTAATAGTGCTAAATAAATATAACGCTATTTAAATAATGTTTAAATATAACTGTTACTTAATATTATCATCCATTTAAAGTCAAGAGAACTGTATTCTATTCAGGCAAAAAATAAATAAATAAATAAAATAAACCCCAGAACACACATTGATCCATGAATTATTACTGTCAGCGTAATATGTAATTGTTTCTATAGTAACAGCTCATTTACAGGAATTTTAATCACTCCATACATGATCTAAGACTAATAATAAACAGATTATTTAAAAAAAAGATTTGTTATTTAACAAAGAAAAATGTTTTTATAAATTATTGTTGATACGATGAACCTTTCTGTAAGGAGACAATTAACATATGGAAGGAGTCTCCAGTGTCAGCGCTTTCTAAAAGTCAGTAAGTTTTATATCACAGGAGAGAAACTAGAGGTAACAGTAAGTCCGCTTCGCATCGGGCCACATCACACCACCCTGTTATTGATTTAGTTTCCTACTACAGCATGCCCCATGTGTTTTATTTCTTACTTAATATACTGTAGTGACTTTTGAATAGCGTAACATTTTGCATTCTGACTCACTTATGACCCTTGTTCTAGGACTTGGGACTTAAGTATCAAGACATTAGGCTTACTTGGGGAAAAAAATGATTTATTCCCACCTCAGCTTTTGATGCAAAAGAGGCAGTTGCTTGTGAACCTGCATAATAAAAGTCCTCACCCCCACCTCGGCTCTTTCACATTATATCTCAGATACCTAACGCTTTCTCTTTCTCTTTCTCTGTCAGGGTGAAGCAGGCAAACAAGGCTTTAAAGGAAAGAAAGGAGAAAGAGGAATGTGTGGGCCTGTTGGACGTCCAGGAGCAGAAGGGTTTTCCGGAGAGGTTGGAGAGACAGGACGATCAGGACAACCAGGCACTTTTTTTTCTAGTCTAACTCTCTTTGACATCTCTCTTCTAATACAATATTAGTTCATTTGTTTAATCGTTATGTTTTTAGCCATTCAAAACTTTGAACATATCATTAATAGGATCTCTTTCTCTTTCTCTCAGGACCCCCAGGATTGCCTGGAGAAGAAGGTTTTGATGGACAGCCAGGCCCTCCAGGTTGTCCGGGACCAAAAGGCCCACCAGGTTCTCCCTTCAGTTAACATGCTTAATGTTTTCCTGCACATGTGTAGATATTTATATATTTTTATATATAATGTTATAATTGTTCATTAATGTTACAGGTGCTTTATTATTATTCACAGGTCATTATTAGCTATAAAGGTTGTTACACCACATGGCTTTATAATGAATATTGATATAGCATAACAACATGATTATAAGTTAAACCGTTATTTATCGAGCATTATGAAGTGATTTTAGGTTAAAAAGAAGAATTCTTAGAAGAATTCATGACTAACTTACAAAGAGAGCTTTTCAAAAATTATATAAATTGGACATTTTTGATTTGAAAACGTATTCACCGCAATACATTATTAGTCTCAATAACAAATTGGAAGTACGTTTCTGTTCAAAATATTCAGTCCAAACTTTTGACTAGTAATGTACATTTATAAAATAGTATTTTTATCACAGTTTTTTAAAGAATTTTTAGAATGCTTGGTCAAAAGTTTAGCAGGTTAGTCTCATTTCTAGTTCTTGTTCTTTGTATCTCAGGTTGTTCTGGGTCACCGGGCAATCCAGGTCCGCCAGGTCTAAAAGGAAACCAGGGCAGGGACGGCATTCCTGGACTTCCTGGAGAAAAAGGGAGTGCAGGAGGTAAAGACGTACATGCAGGATCATTTTGTCTTGATAAACATCAGCAAACAATGCATCAGTCTGCGCTTCGATTATTCGATTCTATTCCTCCGGCTAGTTGAAATCTCCACAGCGGCAAATGTGTTATTCAATTCGTCTACGCAGGACCTAGTGTGTATTTGTACATATATACTGTACGTGTAACTATTATATTGAATGATAATTTCTTCTTATATAGCTCCTGGATGTGGAACTCCAGGGCCACCTGGTATCAGGGGTCAATCAGGTGAGTGTCTATTACAAGTATAGCTTACTAACTAACATAATATACGTAACCAGTCCAACTTCGACCTGTGATTTTAAACATGAGTGTTAGTTAATTATGATTATGTGTTCACATTACTTTTGTAATGAAATGTATGATTCCTAGAAGGTGAGCTTGTTATCTGTGCAGAGCTATTGTATTTAAAAATTGGCTTCAAATATGCAGTTATTCTAGCTCATAATCTGTATTCATCACTGAAAAAATGTTTAAAAAGGATAAAAATAATTAACTAGCTAATGCTAGCAGAACGAGGGCATCATATTTTAATGTGAGGCAGGATGCAAGTGCGTAACTTCAGCATGATCGTCATAGTCCATAAACAGGTAAACAACGTTCAGAACTGCGTGACATATTTGGAAAGGCTTCGCAACAAAAAGTAGAAACAACAAAGAATGAATCGGCAAACTAATTAAAGACTGAACACAGAACAGGTGAACACAATGGGGCAATCAATCAATGACAGGACAAGGACGGGGACAGGAACAAACCAAAAACAACGGCACACGTCAAAACACAAACAAAGCACATGGAGAAGTGCGAACAATAGCAAGCTGTGCTCACTATTCTAGTAAATCTAAATTACACATGTTCTACGATATACTAAGATACACTCTATGGCCAAAAGTTTGTGGACACCTGACCATCACGCCAGTATGTGGATCTTCCCCAAACTGTTGCCACAAAGTTTGAAGAACACAGTTGTATAGAATGTTTCTGTATGTTGTAGCATTACAGTTTCCCTTCACTGGAACTAAGAGGCTCAAACCTGTTCCAGCATGACAATGCCCCTGTGCACAAAGCGAGCTCCATGAAGACATGGTGTGTGAAGGTTGGAGTGGAAGAACTCGAGTGTCCTGCACAGAGCCCTGACCTCAACCCCACTGAACACCTTTAGGATGAACTGAAACACCGACTGAACCCCAGACCTCCTCGACATCCCAACATCAGCGCCTGACCTCACTAATGCTCTTGTAGCTGAATGAACACAAATCCCCACAGCCACGCTCCAACATCTAGTGGGAAGCTTCCCAGAAGAGTGGAGCTCATTATAACAGCAAAGAGGGAATAAATCTGAAATGGGATGTTCAAAAAGCAAATATGAATGTGATGGTCAAGTGTCCACAAACTTTTGGCCATATAGTGTAGCTAGCTGAATTCACATAAAAGTTATGTCTAGATACATAGCCAGATTTTCTGTTCACAGGGAATCCATAGGCTATGTAATGATCAAATGTCACTTGGTGGAGTGTGAAAGTTTAATTATTACTTTTAATTCATTTAAAATTTCTGGGTAGTTGCATGAAAGTCTGAGGGATTGAATTAAGAACTTTGTCATTTTGTTTGTCATTAGGTTGTAAAGGGGAACCAGGACCCATGGGGAAAATTGGACCTCCAGGACCATGCGGTCTAATGGGAGACCCAGGGCCCAGTGGGACTCCAGGGCCATCAGGACCCCCTGGAAATCCTGGTCCACAGGGTTTGTGCGTGGATGGACCCAAGGGAGAGCGAGGCCCTACTGGACAACCAGGACCACAAGGTTAAACTATTTATATGAAACAATTGCACTTTATAATTATTGCATACATGGCAGGCTAATGAAAACACTACACTAGTTGCTATGGTTATATGAATGACTTCTGAAATGACTTCTCATTCAACTAGATCATTTTTGAAGCTTTATCATATCTCTGTGCTGCTTTGCGTAGGGCGCACAGGGATATGTGGTCCCCCAGGACCACCTGGCCTAGGCGTTAAGGGAGAAAAGGGCAACACTGGGACTTCCGGACTAAACGGAGTGTGTGGTTATCCAGGAGACACTGGCCCACAAGGGATTCCAGTGAGTAAGATAAACTTTTCAATGTAACAGCACTGGCTTGGTGTGATCCTATGTTGAGAGAGTTGCAAAATAGAGCTTAGAAGTGCCACTCAGTTTCAACTTAAAGACATTAATTAATACCATGAAGAAATATTATTTTTCAATATTGATGAAGTTATGGCATTCATGGCTGATGAGAGAAGATCATAAATAGTGTAATACTCTGAATAAAAAAAATGCACAAAAATGCACAGTTTTCGGAAACCAGAGCCAAGTAGAAATGTAACGTTTTTTTATAGGGTATTCCTGGGAGTCCTGGTTACCCTGGTTGCAAAGGAGAAAAAGGACTAAAGGGTGAAACAGGACCTCGAGGTAAGATGTGTCTCAATGTCTAAACAAACAGAACCATGTGAATGAAAGAAAAACTGTATTAGAGATGGAAGTGCTTCTGTTACGCAATACAAATAATACACAAGCAAATCTTTTCAGTAAATCCCAAAAAAATAAAAATGATAATAACAAAAAATTAAGATCCATTAGCCATTAGCTCAGCAGTTTGGAGTCTGCATTCTGGTTAAATCCAAGTCTGTTAAATTCCATGAAATGTCTGTCAAATGAGTAAGAATAAATACAGAAACCATGCAGTGACCTGTTTTACATTTACATTTATATTCATCTTGTCAGGAAAGTCGATACTAGATGCTAAGAACAGACATTTGTTTGTGTCCATGTGCAACTGCACGAATGCTTCCAATGCAGTGTAATTGATTTAAGAATTTGCACCAGACGTCATGTGCGGCCTGATCATGAAGCCTGACACTGCTATCGCACGCATCGATAGGCTTTATTTGCTCTATGACGATGTAGAATGATCGTTTAAAAATAACGAGAAAACATACCCAGGGAGCAACAAGTTTAATTACGAGATCTCAGCAGAGACATGCTGCCCTGTACACAGTGTGTGATCTATATGGGTTATATGGCGCGACAGCTCTATAAATAAATTAGAAATGCGTGCGCACCACTGTTAACTGAGGAAAAAGAAGAAAAGTGTGTCGTCCTTGTTCAAAGTGTGTCTTTAAGATTGTAGTTGGAATGGGAATTTTGCTGAAACCTGGCAACCCTGCCTACCAGCTTTGCTTTCAAGGTCCAAGCTTTAAGTTTTTCTGATAAGGAAAAAAGTGGTCTTTTGGAACGCCATTCCATCTGTTACGCATATCAGATGTATTGCGAGTGTGTGCATCGCCTTTGAGCCCCTGTGATGCCAGGGTGTGTTCATACTCATCACTTCCCATCTTAAGCCTCCTGCTGCCCTGTGACTGCCCACAGGTCAAAGAGGACAGGATGGCTCACGTGGCCCACCAGGATTGGAAGGACAGAAAGGGCGAAAAGGACGACCAGGTGAGAGTTTGCACCAATGCAAAGCTGTAAATGTTTTAATTGCTGTGGGTTACGAGTGATTTTTTTAGTTAGCTAAACAAGACAATGTGAGCATCTGAAACCTAGCTCAGTTAAATTAGAAAAGTGCTACGGTTACATACCTGACAAATGTTGTTTTCAATCTAAAAAGGAAAAGTAGAACTATAAAAGGTTTACTGATCATATGAATCTATTTAGGTACAAGAGGGGAAGTTGTTTACTACGATAATATATTACTTTCCGGAGAGCGTGGTCTGCCTGGAGCTCCAGGAGAGAGAGGACCTACAGGAGCACCTGGTGTACCAGGACATACAGGGCCACCAGGTACACATACACACCTGAATGCATCGACATATGCAGTGTTTAGTCTATTTCAATCAAACGCTTGTGGGTTCTTCATTTCTTTATGTAAGTGAGAAACGCACTCAAGCAATCACACTCAACTGGTCTGAGAGCATCTAATTCGAAATAGGTTGATAAATTGATAAATGCAGGATGTGAACCAAACATGCCATGTATTTTCGTTTGCTAAACTGAGCCGTGAGTCACGAAAGGCCAAAGCTGTAGCGCTACACAAATGCCATGTGTTCCTGATATTTACCCTGACAAACAAAAAAAGCGTTAATAAACACTGGATTTGATGCAAAATGTTTTAAACTAGTTACTTAATATAATCATCCAATCATTTATTTAGCATCATCCCCCTGTTCTCTTTGCTTGGGTGATTGTTGTAGTTTCTACAAACACATGGTAAAGGTTTTGGGTTTTTTTTTTTTTCCGAACGCCGTATTTGCCACCAATAAATGAAAGAGTTTTATGAGAACATTTTCAGTCCTACACAGCTCTCAGCCAGAAATTAGATTTTTGTTTGTTTGGTTTTTGCTTTTTGATTCGTTTAATTCCAAAAACGCAAACAATACAAAAGAATCAGTTTCACTCTGAGTCGCACATTTTCTTGGGAAGTAATAATGACCCGTTCTATGTCTTTACATAAGGTAAAACAACACTAAAGAATGATGATGTATACATGAAATATCATACTCATGATCATTTTCTCTCGTTGAAACCTACAAGGAGCCCGTGGTCCTAAAGGACTCCCTGGCCTAAATGGCATCCCCGGTGAACAAGGTTTACTTGGACAGAAAGGGAACAGAGGATTGCCAGGGCTGACAGGTAGGAGTGTGTCTGTTATTATATTCGGATTAACCTATTAATAATCAGAAAGCCTATTTTCTCTCACTTTACTGTACACTGGCGCAGCAGGTCGCATTGCTGCCTCACAAGTGATCCGGATCAGCCTTTTTTTTCCCAAAAAAAAAGTCAGTCACAAACTTTTCCCACTTCACACAGTGTTGTGCAAAAGTTTTACTCACATGCAAAGACATGCTCTAATGCAAAGATGCGTTGTAAAATAATGAAGTTACACATTTCTACCTGTAAAAAAACACTATAAAGAGCAGTAAACAGTGATAAAGTAAAGTAAGTAGTAGTCTCAGGTACGATTTGTGCAGTTTTATAAGGAAATTAGATGGTTAGAAGTTTTACATCTTGGAGAATCTGCTGCTTGTGCAATGTTACTGACATATAAACATTTTTCTGTAACATTATTATTATTATTATTCGCTGGAAAAGTAGTGTATATGGAAATATAAAAAGTTTTTGACTCAATAATGCAGAAGTCATAAAAGAAACATCTATAATAGACATCTCAGCAGGGGATAGACTTTTGCACAGTACTGTACATCTTTCTGATTTTAACTTGAATCTATTTCTTGAGGTTTAACTGAAAATATTAATACAAGCTTGATGAGTAGATGATGTTTGTTACGGGCAGTGTTGCAGTGTGTAAGGAGCTCAGGTGCTTACTGTGTGCTGTAAAGTGTTTGTGTGTTAATGCGTTTTTGATTTTTCAGGAGCTTTGGGTGTTATTGGTGATGATGGTAGGAAGGGTTCCAGAGGTCCACCGGGAACCTGCGTGCCCAACAAGGCCAGTGGTAGCTTCCTGTTCACCAGGCACAGTCAGACACGAGAGGTCCCGTCCTGCCCTTCTGGATCCAGTGAAATCTACTCCGGGTACTCACTCCTTTTTATCAACGGCAATAACCGGGGACACGGCCAAGATCTTGGTATGGCATACACACACACACACACACACACAAGTTTTCTGAAACTAACTACACTTAGACTACACAGGAGAATATGACTGCATGGTTTTTGGTTTTTTTTTTTTGCTATTCTTTTCAATTTTTTTTTTTTTTTTTTAAAAGAGTGGCGCACCAAAACATTTGCACAATATAATAATTGGAGAATCGTTAACACAGCTGGTGTGGATTGAAACCCTAATTAAATGGAAGCAT
The DNA here is from genome assembly GCF_027358585.1 of Pangasianodon hypophthalmus. NCBI lineage: Eukaryota > Metazoa > Chordata > Actinopteri > Siluriformes > Pangasiidae > Pangasianodon > Pangasianodon hypophthalmus. Next base: position 1,340,317 of record NC_069723.1, read on the forward strand.
AATTGCCGGGTGTGATGCATAAAAACAACAAAAAACAAAAGACAAAAAACAGAAAAATGCTTTAGGAGTGCATCTGGTCTGAATTGGCCTTTAGAGATCGACAGATATTTGCTGAGGTTATTAATTTGCGTCATTGCTAAAACATGCCAGGTGCAACTTTATTCATTTTGGGCTGGTTGATTCATTTCTGTCAGCGTTTCAGTGTTTATATGGATTTGTTTATTTGTTCAGGCTGAATATATATTATATATAAGTATAGTTTTTATTTAAAGCTGACCTATTCAGGGTTCTAAAATGAATAAAACTCTAGCTTTGAACAGAATTCAGTTTTTTACCTCAGCTTTTTGGACATATCTCGGACACAAACGCCTCACTGAAATGACAAACACCTCTCTCCTCTCCGTCTTTCTTTTTTTCAGATATAAAATGCAGACAATACACTGATCTTTATCATTCGTGCTTGTTTGTGCTTGTGTATGTGTGTGTACTATACTGTATGGACATTTATGTATACGTGTGTCTGTGTGTGATATCAAGGCACTATAGGGAGCTGTCTACAGATGTTCTCCACCATGCCCTTCCTCTTCTGTAATGGGGGAAACATCTGTCGCTATGCCTCCCGAAACGACTACTCCTACTGGCTGTCCACTGACGCACAAATGCCCAGTGACGTGCCGTTTGTCTCAGATGATTCACTGGAGCAGTATGTTAGCAGGTACGCTCAGAACACACAGAGAATCTGACAAACACTCATTTATACTGTAAAGACAGATGACTCACTCATTCACTCAGTCACTCAAACAAACAAGCTCTCAAATGAGCACTTACTCACTCACTGACTCACTCACTGACTCACTCACTGATTCACTCACTGATCCAAACAAGCATTCACTCATTCACTCACTCACCCAAACAACATTCACTCATTCACTCACTCAAACAAGCTCTCAAACGAGCACTGACTCACTCACTGACTCACTCACTGACTCACTCAATGACTCACTCAATGACTCACTCAATGACTCACTCAATGACTCACTCATCCAAACAAGCCCTTAAAAAAGCATTCACTTACTCAATGTCTCATTCACTCATTTACCCAATTACTCAAACAGGCATTTACTCATTCTCTCACTCACTCACCCAAACAAACACTCAAACAAGCACTCACATACTCACTCACCCATTCACTCACTCATTCAAACATTCACTAACTCACTCACTTACTCACTCATTCACCCAAAACAAACACTTACTTACACACTCACTCATTCACATTCATCTTCTCAATCAGACAATCATTCACTCAGTCACTGGCTCACTGATTTACATACTCACTCATTCACACAAACAAGCTCTCAAACAAGCATTAACTCACTCACTCACTCTCTCACTCATTCTCTCACCCAAACTAGCATATAAACAATCACTCACTCACTCATTCACTTACTCCCCCACTCACTCATTCATTCACCCAAACAAACACTCAAACACTAACTCAATCACTTGCACTCTCACTCTCACATTCATCCTGTCACTCACTGACATACCCACTCACACTCTCACTCTTATTCACTCACACTCATTCACACTCACTCATACTCAGTCGTTCACTCAGTCACTGACTCATTCACTTACATGCTCTCTCATTCCCTAAGACTTTCACTCGCTCACTCACTCACTCATTCTCTGACTCAATCATTCACTCATTCTCTGACACACTCACTCACTTGTTCATTCTTTAACACTTTCACTCACTCACTCACTCGCTCATTCTCTGACACACTCACTTGTCTGGGAAGTTGAGGGCGAGCACATGCTTGCTGAATGCAGTTAGAGGAGACATAAACGTCATTCTTCTGTATATATAAGCTCACAGATATGAACGATTGTCAGTGACTGACAGAAAGGAATAATACTATTCTATTAATCCTATCCAATGCTTAATCTCTCTCTCTCTCTCTCTCTCTCTCTCTTTCCAGGTGTTCAGTATGTGAGGCTCCAGGGAACGTGATAGCATTACACAGTCAGACCAGTGTGGCCCCATCATGCCCCATCGGATGGCAGCCTTTGTGGCAAGGCTACTCTTTTGTCATGGTAACAATCACAAGCCATTACTGAAAGAAATATATATTTATTTATTTCCCATTTTAACTGAAAACATCGCAGATGATTCAACCTTATTTCATAAACAGATATTTTAGTAATGTTGTAGAATTTCTTGTAAATAATCATGCATGAAATTGGAACACAGCTTAAATTTGCCCCTCGACTTTAATATATCCATTTTAAACTTTTCATTTGTTGAGTTTGAACAGTTTTCAGTTTATTTAGAAGAACAGGAAGAACAATGTTCATCGCTCAAGTGTAGTTCCATACTTAAGACTTGTAGAATCTATAATGATACTTTAGGCTGACTTTTCCTTTAATTTGTCACCTGTCTGTATGTATAGTCAGCACACACAAACACAAAGATGGTCAAATAATGATGGTTTGAATAAATAGAATATTTTTCACAATGTAACATGTAAATTTATTTCTGAATTGAACCATACGTTTTTAATAAGTTGTTTTTTTTTACTTAAAACAAGCATTAAAACATTCAATTAACAAGCCTTAAATTAAATTAAAACTGGTTGAGGAGATCCAAAACTTAAAGTTGCTGCTTTATCTCAGACTGTTACGACGCATCGACACTGGAGACTCCTTCTACAAATGCTAATTACACATCTTCTCTTAAAACATTTCACTAAATTCCTAAATTTTATGGTTTTAACTTGTAAACTATCCAAGTTACTATTAGAAAGTACTAGAACTAGAAGTGCTAGTTAATATAATAGCTAATATAAACCTCTGATTTGCAGCTGCACGATTGTCAGAGTGGCTGTCATAGAAAATTAATCAACACCTTCTGACCAATCAGAATCGAGCATTCAACAGCAGTGTTTTTTATACACATACTTGTGTGTTTACTTGTGTGTCAATAGCAAACAGGTGTGGGTTCGGAGGGCTCGGGACAGCCCCTGTCCTCTCCTGGCTCTTGTTTAGAGAATTTCCAGAAGATTCCCTTTATCGAGTGTCATGGCCGTGGCACTTGTAACTACTACTCAAATTCCTACAGCTACTGGCTGGCTGGACTGGATCCTAGCCAGATGTTCAGGTATTTGTCCCAGATGTCTACTTTGAGAATAAGTTACATTTGTGAAGGTGGATATTAAAAAGAAAAGATGTCTACCTGAAACAGAAGTGGAAATGTCTTCAGAAGGTTTAATCCATTAAAGAATTTAGAGCTTAGTGACATTATATAATAAGTACGTTGCATTTTCCCAACCACATGCCTGAAAGCAAAGGTGTGTTTGTGTTTTGTTTCTCAGTAAACCATCCCCACAGACAGTAAAAGAAGGCTATCCAAGCATCATCAGCCGCTGTCAGGTGTGCATGAAGGAGCACTTGTCTTGTAATCAGACATCCTGAACTTCAGAGACCTTTTATTCAGCTGAGATGGAGATTTTTGGAGATTTTTGGAAACGGACATCTTTGTTTCCATCCCATGCTAGATCTTCAAGAAGGTTCTTGAAGGATGGAAAACAAACGTAGAACTCATGGACTAATTCACGACATTTTTTGGGAACTTTCTAAACGCAGCAATTGAACTAATGACCCATATGTATGCATATTTAAATTTCTTTTTTTATATTTAAATTTCAAGCGAGAAGAGAGGATAAAAAAAAAAGGCAAAGATAAACAGGAAATTGGTGCAACAAAAGTCACCAGAGATTCACTGAGAAGAAGGCTAGAACTCTAAGCAGCAAGGCGCTTAGATGAACTAGCAATTAGGGCAGGGAACACAGGACTTAAATACACAAGGAGACAATCAGACACAGGTGAACCACATCAGGGCGGGGCCGTAGTCACACAGGAAGAAAACAGGAGGTGAAGCTATCTGTAATGAGAACAGAGGTGAGAACTTTCAAAATAAAAGTAAGGCTGAAACTAACTTGACCTTAGGCAGCAGATGTGACAAAGTACACTATATGTCCAAAAGTATGTGGACACCTGAACATCACACCAACGTGCGCTTGTCGAACGTCCCATTTCAAACTCACAGATGAGCTGTTACTATAGAAACCGTAACGTCATTGTACGAACAAGTTAATATAAACCTGTGATCTGAATTACAGCCTGGGACTAATGTCAGATCTGCTGTTGTAGGAAATGAATCAACACCTTCTGACCAATCAGAGTGGAGAATTCAGAGACATGAGAGATGTGTGTAGAGTTTTTAGAGCATTTATTGTTACGGTGTTGTTAGATATTGTGCACTGTTGTCGTACCGTGTACAGACACGACAGCGACAGGGAAAATAAAGTTTACAAAGTTCATGTTTCAGGGTGGAATTTAAAGGAAAGCTGTACTCTGAAACACGTTAAATATGTTTTGTACTGAGAAATTTCTGATGTGTTTAGTGAATGAGGTGCTAGTTTGTTGGATGGTGCTGTATTTTTCTTGATCCTTTGAGAAGCAGAAGCATAAACGCAGAATTGCATTACTAAATCCACTGAGGATCAGACGTTAATTATAAAGTTTACTACGCAAGTCATTCAGGGTGGATTTAGCCTGTAAGATAAGATACAATGTGAGCTTAAGTTTGTGTGTACTTAGCAAAATAGACTTCACTAACAAGCAAAAAGACTAGTGATAAGGTATTAATAGCAGTGTATAGTTTTAAAGCAATAACTCTGCAAGTTTATCCTGAATTCATCCCTTTTACATTTAATACAAAAATAATGTTGTATGCTACTGCTAATAAAAATAGCTACTGTGTTTATAAAGACAGACAATATCCTTTGTACAAGTTTGTTAGCCATTTTTTTTAAAATATGTTTTTACAGAGCTTTTGTGTATATGATGTTGTGTATGATTTAATGATTTTTTACTCATTTATATATCAAATGTTGTAGTTTTGTAATATCTTTATGTTCTATATATCTTTATGTTCTTTTGTTGTTTTTTATTATTTTTATTTTTTAGTTATAAATGTATAATTTTTAAAACAAATACATTAATTAATAAATAAATAAAATAAAGTTTATCAAATTAATTTTCAAGTCAATTCATTTTAGTAAATAAATTAACTAAAATTCTTATTTACTTTTTATCCATGTGAACACAAGATGACAGTACAGAGCTACTTGAACAGCAGATGATCTCGGGCATGGGGAAATCAAAATTAAATACTTTAAACCGTGGTCCTGAATGGAATGAATTATATTTGTATATTTAACAGCTTTGCTTTCATGTTTATCGGATGGAAAATTGGACATTTATGGAAAATATTTCACATATTAACAGAAACGTAACATAACTGCATTATTCTTAATTAAATATATATTTGAGATCACAATTCTCAAATAAGATTCTGTGACGCACCGATTTTATTCAGCAGAATGTGCATGTGATTATAGAATTTTAACTGCTATTTAACTTCAGAACAATTAAAGTACATTTATTTGCAAACAATATTGCAAAAAAAAAATTGGGGGTGTTTTTTTTTTTCTCTTTTTTTTTCTTATATCAGGAATAGTGGCACTTTTTCCAAGCTGCATTGAATAATGAGATTTTTAATCCAATTTATTTAATACGAAGTATATTTGTGTAGCATGTAGCGTAGACATGAATCAAACAACACATTACAATATTATTGAGAATAATATACACTAGAAATTGGTTTATTTAAATTTATTGTAGTGTTTTAATTTGCATGTTTTTTCTAGTATTTTACAAGTACACTGGAAATCAGTCTTTAGGTCCTTGATTCATACGAGGGCCATGAAACAAGAAGGACAAAGAAGAGATTTTTTTTAATCAAGCCAAGACTAGAGGTGTGAACACTGTAACAAGAAAAATCCCAGCAGGCAGAAAGTAAAAAAAACATGCTTTCACCACAGAAACTCTAGGATATGTTTGATGGATCGATGCTAACAGCGTGAATGGTAAACACTGGGTAGTGGCTGAGTGTAAAACTTTTACAACTGTTACAATATTAGCAAAAAGTGTCTGATCTGTCTGATCTGCAGTCTGATCTACAGTCTGGTGAATATCCATATCATGCTGTAAGCAATAATAAACAGTGTAGAACTGCACTGAAATATATTTGAAGATATAACTGTAGTGAAACTTTTATTATTATATTTTATTACATAAAAGTAAAATATCAAATAAATGAAACAACTGTGGTGGAAAATTCGGCCTAAATTGGAACATGCTATATTAAAAAAAAAAAAATTATAGAAAACATTAACAGACAGCACATCTACTCCGCACTGTTGATGTAGAAATATATATAAAAAAAATTAATTTCAAAATTTCACTTTAATTTCCTACATGCAGATTTTTTTAAATTTTTGCTAGCATGTACACTGACAAGTTGCAGGCATTAGCAGTATGTTGGTTCCAGTGAATGTCGTTTTGGAGAGACGACAAAAATTATTAAAAATTATTTCAAATTTCTTTTCCAAATGTGCACCAAGCAAAAAAAAAAAAAAAAAAAGCCAAATATCTGGTGTAAGCGCTACTTAATAAATAAATAGTGAAGGAGTTCCTGAAGAAGGCGATGTGAGGTCACTTGACTTCATTGTAAGAGAAACTCACGATCTCCTCTTAAATCCTATATTTAATTATATATTTTATATATTATGAATATCAGTCTAACTGTGAATACGGGTTCTGTGTGCTCACATTGAAACGAAATGAAATCTGCGCCCTTTCAAAAACACCTCCTAACTGTTTGAAAAGCCGAGTCAAGAAATAAAAAATCTCACCTTTTACACCTTTTAAATGTCCATTTGGGAAGCCATGAATTAGTGGTTTATTTTTTTCCCTTTTTTTTTTTTACCAACCAAAGAGCCCACAGTTCCATCTTCTTGGTTTCTTGGTCTCCAAGACACTTAAGATGTACTGTAGGATTTGTTTCTTTCAAAACGTCTGTTCATTTTGTTTCTACACATCATGATATTAAAACATATTTCTCATTGGCTGAAGTCCAAAATGCATTCGTACTCTCTATAGAGTGCAACACCTTCAGCACCAGCTAAGGAATAACGTACGTCTAGTTTTAGCACATTAGGTCAAATCAGAGGTCAGCTCAGCCGCACCGTTTTTCCTAATTCCTGTTCCTCGATGCACTCCAAACTTCCAGCTCATCAACAATCCACGCACCATCTGTACGAAATAAGCTATATAAATAAAAAGTTTGACTGATTATGACTTGATTGAGGCAGAATACTGGAACATGTCAGTCAGCCAAGCAGAGTTACAAATCCTTTTTTTAAATTCAACATACAGGAAAAAATACCAAGAGGCTTTCAGTAAGAATCCATTAAGGCTGAGTTTGTGAAGCTTTTATCATTAATTAGACCACTGCGTGCGTTCTGGAGAGACAAAGGCAGACACGGCAACATTTCTCGGTTGTATTTGCCTTAGATTAGCTGAGAGGACCTGAGTCCATTCACGCAAATTGTTTTATTGTCCTCGTCATTGTAAAGTCAATACTCTTTCACTCACGTAATCTTAACAAAAGCGTGCATCATTGCCGTGAACAAAGAAAATCGTCGAGGTTTTATGACATCGCATTCCGGCTTCGCCCGGCAACCAGGCAGCTGTCAGTCATCCAGCACCGTGGAGGGCGAGTTTAAAAAGAGCGCTGCAGAGTTCCAAGCTCCCAGAACCCAACCTTCAGAGCTCTTTACTGCACAATCGGAACTCTCCAGAAGCCTAGCTCAACACCCGAGACGAAGATGAGGATGCTTGTGTTGCAGTGTTGTCTGACCCTGCTGGGTTTGTCTCTGGTGCTGTGCAGCAATGGCGTCTCTTCTCAGCCGGACCTGGATCTGCAACACCGCAGACTTCTGCAAAGAGTTCATGCCCTTGGCGTGGCTGCACAGGTTAGGCTGCACGAACACTGACACAAAAAAACACCATTATATTCAAATATGGACCTACACGCTTGCGAATACTTGTGGCGATAGGATGCCTAGCCTTACCTTCATTACTAATCACGTATTACCGGTGGTGTGTTATTACACACGTATGTCGTAGCGAAAGTAATCAAGGATGATATGATGTAACTTTACACTTGGGCTTTTATATGACAGTTTGAACGATGGACATTGTCGCAAGGCAACTTCTCAGAAGATGTAGATCCTTATTGAGAAAGCCAGAGGCAACAGCGGCAAGGAAATGATGAAACTTCGATTATAAATCTTTACTCGTCTACAGTAGTACGTGTGTTTACAGGATGATCAGTATGAGCAGATGAGCATGAGAGTCCTGGGATGAGCACAAGCAAGTCTTTCTGATTACAGCAGCAGTTCTTATGTACAAGTTTACAGTATCTGAGTGAAAGTTTCCACTGAAACAAGGGTCAGACTTGGGAATAATCTGTTTTTTGGGAAGTGCAGATCTTTAGGGACTGTGCACAAAGTGATAGTCCCTAAAGTCCCTGATCACGATGAATCAGGCAGATTGAGAGGACGAGAGGCGTGCATGTAGTGAACAGAGTGAGAGAACAGTTTATTTAGGAAAGCTATTATCCTGCAGTGGTTTAAAATAGTGTACGCTATGATTAGCACAAGCAGGGACTCTGGGAGCTCTAGCATATCTTATAGCTAAATCATACAAAGCCCAATCATTTCCTCTCCCAAATAGTTCCCTTGATTTTACATTCTCATGCAGACTCTGGCTTTACGGGGTAAAATGAGGTGCCACTCGTTTCGTTAGCCGAGTATTATATTAGCAGGAATACGTATGAAAATGAAAACTGCACTGAAAGACATTTGCTGTCAGTCATTTCAGCCTGGGAAAGGGCCGATCGTGACAAGCACGGCTGAGACATCAGTCAACTTCCACTTGCCTTCTCAGTCTATTTAGGCATGTTTCCTGCAATACTCATTTTCAAAAGAAGGAAAATATAGATTCCTAAGATATGTTTCATTAGCATCATCTTTCCAGGACTCTCACTCTTTCCCCAAATCTCTAACCTCTATCCTCAAACTATCTGTCTTCTCTATCCTGTCTTGCCTTACAGGAGTGGACTAAGAATGATCTGAAGGACATTCTAACTCAGCTCACCTTGCCAGACTCAGAGATTCAGGAGAGCGACATTTCCACTCTGGGGACAAAACAAGATCTCACAGTGGAATTAGAGCGATCAGCAGAAGACCCCAACAGCCTCCCGCCTCGAGAGCGAAAAGCAGGCTGCAAGAACTTCTACTGGAAAGGATTCACTTCCTGCTGAGCTCCTGCCTCTCTAGTCACATGACCCAACACTGGCCACTCCTGAGTCACTGCTGCTAAATGTCCCCGCCCTCACCTGGGACTCACCAGTGAGGTCAAATCAGTAGCTGATTTCTATCAATTAATCATATCAATCAGCTTCAATTGTAACTTTGTAATTTGTAAAAATAAAGACTAATGCTTCATTTGATTTTAAATTGTGTGTATATGTGTGTAAGTGTGAAACGTGACACAATACGTAGCAACCTCAGTCAGGACAGAAAGCAAAGACACACAGTTTCAGAGGTGCCAACACTTATGATTTTTAACCCCTTGCTAACAGCCAGTTCACTGAAAGGGAACTTCACGTCGACTTTGTGAATTCACAAGCCTTGTTATCGTGAGACGAGAAATCATGTGGCTGTGATTGTGGTCTCTGCTAATTACTAACTAGCTCCACTTTGGACATTTGCATCCCTTCAATTTTTTTCTGTTTCTTGCGGATTTGAAAGAAATAAAATAGCCATCTCACTCCCAGACATACGCTGGGGTTTCTTTTTTTTTTCTCTGCCAGCTAGACTTTTCTTGCTAGCAATGTTGGCACCTCTGTAGTAATGGACACTTTGAATTAACACACATATTCCAATATAAGATGGACTTCAGAGGTATAGATCACATGAAATAAGGGAAGCCCTGTGACATAGCATGAGCAGCAGCTCGAAAAGACGTGGTGGCTGGCTTTGTGTGTCTCAGAGAAAGCTAGTTTTCACTCTCCCTGGTTGTTAGCTGTCGTGAGAAAGGGGAGAGCTAGCTAGTGCCTGGGAATTGCCACATTACCAAATTGGGGAAAACACCACCAACACCAGCAACAACAACAACAACAACAACAATACAGGATACCAGTATTCCAGTGCGGTGCTTGGACCCCTAAAAAAAGAGAGGGGAAAAAAAGAGATAAAATAGGCAAAATACTAAACTAAACATTGCTGTGCCTCTGTGTACTAATTCGTGAATAAAAATAGAAATGTGTTGCTGTCTAAAAAAAAAAAATGACCTGCTTTACCTCCCTAAAAGTCACTATTTTGACACTTAGCTACTTAATTCAACCTGTGGTTTAAGAGCACCAGGATCATAAAGCGTGTGTGTGTGTGTGTGTGTGTGTGTACATGTGGTGATTACAGCCACTTTCAATCTGATTAGTGGAAACTGTTGGACATGAGAGACTGATCTCCTGCCTTAAAAACAGCACGGAGAGAGGAAGGAAGGTGACTCGCAAGATGGAAAAAGAAAGACAGAGTAAGAGACGGAGGATAGTTAGCATCGATGGTCATCCATAGCAACGTCTCGTCGTGTTAGCAGACGTGGTAATGGACCCTGAAAACTGAGCACGAGCGTGGTGTGTGGACACACACATCAGTCTGATGTATTTTTCATTAGTGCGTTATTAGTTTTGAAAGCCGTGCCGGGTTTTGGTGCTCCTTCTCCAGAGGCTCACACAGAGACGTGGAAAAGTCTGTTCGTCAGCAGTAATTGTTATTTAATTATCCTCCTGAAAGCAGCGCAAATATTTAAGTTCATCTGGCCTGTTTGATTAACAAGCTTGAGGAGAGACTTTGTCAGGCATTAAAAATCACTTTCCACTGGGTTGTTTACAAAGAAGAGGTTTTTATCTTTCTCAACTATATACGTGCGTGTGTGTGTGTGTGTGTGTGTGTGTGTGTGTAGGTTAAACAATCCAGAGGTGGCTTAACGGATCTGAACTAGCAATTTAATAGGCTGTGAGTTTAATTCCTGCCAGAAACATCACTTTTTCCAGATCAAGTCCAGTTGCATAAAATTCTTTGCTTTGAAAGCTCCAAATAATCAACTAACACGACACAATAGAGATAACAGTTACCTTTTAACTTAATGCTTATCTATTAGTGATTTGTTTCTCTAAACTATTGAGTTTAGCAGTTACGTCGTGTTTGTCAGTTAAAACTTTTGACTCACACCACTGACTCATCGACACTGGACAGACGAGACACAAGGGATTTGGATGTTATATGGAAAGAATAATCACATTCTTCTCTGATTATCTGTCTTTAAATATTGTTTTCATTGTCGAAAAGTCATGTCTTCAGACCAGATAGGGTAAATAAAGTAATAAATCTACGAAAGTCTGTAAAGACCTCACTTTCTGACCTAATGTCTCTAGCCCTGACAGAAAGAGGGAACACATATGAGAAAAAATATTCCAATGTTAATGATTTTAAAAAAAGTCAAATATTCTGCTTACTTAAAAAAAATTCCTTTGGTTAAAATGTATAAATATATATTTTTTAAAAAATAGGTCAACATGTCTGTTTACTTGTGATGGTGCAAACAGAGGGAAGGAGGATTAAAATGTCAAAATGGCTGTAATGTTGAAATGTAAATGGCTTGGCTATATCTGCTTGAGAAGAAGATCAGAAAATCTCTCTCCTAATATCTAGTCTTAACAGTTCTGTATTTCCACACTAACATTTCCCTGCGTTGAATACAGAATTCATTAATGCTCTCTCGGACCTAATGAGCAGCGCAGCCTATCTCTCCTGTCCACGCTGTCTCTGCAGTAAAAGCTCACTGACAGTGTCGTGTGGATATATGTGCCTGTGTGTGTAGAAAAAAACCTCGTTACCTCTGTGACTGCCCCTGTCTCCGTGCGTTACGGTTAAGAGGGGAAAATATCTACATGGAAGCCACAAAGGCACATTCTTTGACGTCTATTTCATATGATAATGCGCAGCTTTCGGGACTTCATTGTGAAGAAACGGTGTCTGTTCGGTCTCATTGTTTAAAAATGTTCGTCTATGTCCGTCTGCTCAGATGGAGATAAGCCCTTACTGTCCGCCAGCTGTTGAGCCGTCAATCAAACAGCCCAACGGTATGCTAATGCTAATGCCATAGTGATGAGTCATAGCTCCAGCATAATAAACAAAAGACATATTTCTTCCAAAACGTCACTAAAATTGGCAATATTGTAAGTACCTATATGAAGTACCTGTATGAGTTTTAATGTCTTTTTTTTAAATAAGCACTCGGAACCATTGTGTGTGCATACCCATTAACCTCTCTGTGTGAGACTGATTCTTGTGGAGCCATCAGTCTAAGCACGGCACCAGGCATAACTAATCAACCATCATGAAATTAGCCAAACACCACAAGCAACAAACAACCAATCAGCCAGTTCAAAGACAAACAGCAGGACATCCTCTCTACAAGTGTGCATTTGCATGTGTATGTTCTGAATAAACCAGCATGGTGTCAACACACCAGGCGAGTCTATTAGCCCATGTGGCCCTCTTCACGATTCATCCCATTAAACACCATTTACCACTCTCCCTACTGCTAGACCATAATAAGTGTGCGTGTGTGTGTGTCTGTACACATGTGTACCTGTATTTACCACTTTGCAAGGACCAAAAGTGACCAAATACGCTTAAAAAAATATAGGATAGTGTAAAGCATTGTCACAATGATAGGACATTGTTATAAGGACATTATCCAAATAATCCTGTCACTGTGAGGACACTGGACACTATGTGACACACATCCCAATGATAGAATACTATCAAAAGTCCCCACAATGATAGGATAGTATCAAATGACCTCACAAGGTTATGATGGAATCAAATGTCCTCACAATAACAGAACAGCTCCAAATGTTTTAAAAATGAAGGAATATTGTCCAGAGAAAGAGTGATACAATGATAGAGTGTGATACAAGGATAAAGTAGCATTCAATGTCCTCACAAATGATACCATCAAATGTCCTTACAATGACAGGATTGTGTCCAATGTCCTCACAATGTCCCGGTTCTTACAGTGATAGGAGAGTGTCCAATGTCCTCACAATGTCCCGGTTCTTACAGTGATAGGAGAGTGTCCAATGTCCTCACAATGACAGGATAATGTCCAATGTCCTCACAATAATAAGGCAGATTGCAATGTCCTCACAATGATAGGATAATGTCCAATGTCCTCACAATGACAGGATAGTGTCCAATGTCCTCACAACAATAAGGCAGAGTGCAATGTCCTCACAATGATAGGATAATGTCCAATGTCCTCACAGTGATAGGATAATGTCCAATGTCCTCACAATGATAGGATAATGTCCAATGTCCTCACAGTGATAGGATAATGTCCAATGTCCTCACAATAATAAGGCAGATTGCAATGTCCTCACAATGATAGGATAATGTCCAATGTCCTCACAATGACAGGATAGTGTCCAATGTCCTCACAATAATAAGGCAGAGTGCAATGTCCTCACAGTGATAGGATAATGTCCAATGTCCTCACAGTGATAGGATAATGTCCAATGTCCTCACAATGATAGGATAATGTCCAATGTCCTCACAGTGATAGGATAATGTCCAATGTCCTCACAATGATAGGATACTGTCCAATGTCCTCACAATAATAAGGCAGAGTGCAATGTCCTCACAATGATAGGATAATGTCCAATGTCCTCACAGTGATAGGATACTGTCCAATGTCCTCACAGTGATAGGATAATGTCCAATGTCCTCACAGTGATAGGATACTGTCCAATGTCCTCACAATGATAGGATAGTGTCCAATGTCCTCACAATGATAGAATAGAGTGCAATGTCCTCACAATGACAGGATAGTGTCCAATGTCCTCACAATGACAGGATAGTGTCCAATGTCCTCACAATGACAGGATAGTGTCCAATGTCCTCACAATGATAGGATTGTGTCCAATGTCCTTACAATGATAGGATTGTGTCCAATGTCCTCACAATGACAGGATAGTGTCCAATGTCTTCACAATCACCCAGTGCACGCAATGATACACTGGTGTCACATGATAACACAATGATAGGATGGCGCTAAATCTCCTCACAATGATAGGACAGTATCAAATGTCCTCACAATAATATGAAAGTCTTAAATGTCCTCACAATTAAAGCAAAGTGTCAAATGTCCTCATAATAGGATAGTGCCACATGTCCTCAAAAATGATATGGGAGTGTCAAATGTTCACAATGATAGGACAGGGTCATATGTCTTCACATTCACGTGGTTCTCACAATAGCTACGATGGTATTTACAGCTTTTATTTAAAAAAAGAAAAAAGCTGAAACAAAATATTTCCTTCGGGTTACTGAGGTTAAGGTTAGATAATAATTATGTGAAGAGAAGGTCCTCACAAAAATAGAAAAACTAACATCTGTGGGAGTGTTTATATGTGTGCGTGAGAGTAATAATGCTTAAAATGTTTATATAATATACTATAATATTCATAGTAAACCAAATGGGAATAATGCCTTCAGTTAAATATAATTCAATACAGCCTGCACATTAAGTTAATTTCATCAACAGTACTGCATACTATTAGCCAGGAAAACGCATTAGAGAAATGAACCGGTTCAAATGGAGAATTCTGCATTTATATCTCCATTTAAGTTCATTTGAGCAGTCATTTAAAAAGTCACACTTCTCCTGCACCATGCTGCAAGACAAAATGAGCTGTACTATCGACTGGATTAATAAAACCACATTAAGGCTTTCCATTTTGTATTCTTCTTAAGGCATTTCTGCATGGACAGCTAATAGCAAGTGAACACCAGGGAGTCTAATTAGCACTATGTCTATCTATAGCATGTGTACATATCTAACAGCCTAGAGGACTAACATTACAACTATAACAATGATTTCATGGGTAATGTTTATTTTTCTAGAGTTCAGGGTTTTCTGTCCAATTCGCTAGATGAACTATTGAAACAGAATGGGTCAATTAAACAGGTTCACAACACCGAGTAATATGCAAATGACAGGACAGAGCCTGAGACAAGATAGGATCACAACACAAGACAGATGTCAGACATAATCACATGACATAAACAAAACCACATGATATGAACTCAAAACAAAACAGAAATGCAGTGCTGAGAGTGCTGTGAACCGCATCACGCAGAGGCGAAATCCACGACAGGACCCCCTCCTTAAAGTGTGGCTCCCAACAGGCAGCACTATAGTTCAAAAGGAGGTGAAATGGAAACATTCTCAAATGGCGCAGAAGAAATGATGCCCACTGTGGAGACAGGAGGCAGAGCGATGTCTTCTGTGAGGCCAGGAGGTGGACACACGTCAACCAGGCAGGATGGCTTGGCAAATCAGGACAAGGAGTCATCATCCATCCACAAAGGCGGGTGACATAGTGACAATGTCCTCTGTGGCTCCAGGAGGCCATCACCAGGGTCATGAGGCAGAGCAATGACATCCTCGCTGGGTCCAAGAGGAAGATCAGCAACATCCTTGCCAGGGTCAAGAGGAGGAGCGACGATGTCCTCGGCGAGGTCAGAAGAGGCCTCAGCATAGGTCTCGGGCTTGGCTGGGGAGGCTGTTCCGTCTATCATCCCTGTCTCCAGAACAAGAAAAAGTGACTCAGACCTTAAACAATACAAATGCGTAATAAGTCTTCACATTCAGTCCCAGACAGGATGTGGTATAAATGGGCAAACTAATCAAGAACTAACTTTGTGTTGGGTAATATGCCAATGACAGGACAGGAGCAGAAACAGAAATGAGACAGAAAGATGGAGAGATGAGTGTGAAAAGACATGAATATAACTGTGGCAATGTCGAGCTACAGTAACTCATCACCAGTCATACAATTTGAAGTCTATCAATCAAGATTCACATTAGCAAATTTCCTCCAAGTCCAAAAAGAATGGGACGCACCCTTTCTGTTGGTATGGTGCAGTTTAAGTGTCTTGGGATCTTATTCATGATGGAATAAGAGAGTGTGAGGTTAACAAATTGACAAATTCCACTGCGGTGTTCCTGGGCTTACCCCCAGAATGTTTTTGTCACTGAAGCAATCCATTAAAACAAACCCATCAGAGACATCGCAAAAACACTGGGCGTGGCCAAATCAACTATTTGGTAAGAAAGAATGCACTGGTGAACTCAGGAACATAAAAAGACCCCGAAGACTGCAGAAAACAACTGTGGTAGATGACAGAAGAAGTCTTTCACTGGTGAAGAAAAACCTCTTCACAACAGATGGCTGGATTAAGAACACCCTCCAGGAGTGTGTCAAAGTCAACAATCAAGAGAAGATTTCACCAGAGTAAACACAGAGGGATTACCACAAGATGTAAATTATTGGTAAACCTCGAAAACAGATTAGAATTTGCCAAAAAATGCATCTAAAAAGAGGCCATGAGGCCACAGATGAGACGAAGACATCCAATAATGGTAAAAGCATCCAATATACTGTGGTAGACAGCTGAAATAACAATAACTTGGTCAGGTATATGTTGTATATATACTATACTTGACTGTATATATTGCATATACTATACTGTACATAGCATTGTATGGGATACAAAGTTTCCAGAGAAAAAAAGCCTGACAAAAGGCCTTCATCAGCTGTCCAAGCAAATTGCTTTTATTTTTTTTTATCATTATTAAGAGTGGCAGCTTTTAATCTGAAAGAGTCACCTCATCACATGAACTGCTGTCAAATCACCCATCCCCATTCACACTCACCTACTACTGGAACTCATCTGTTATCTATCTGTTTGCAGTAGTCCATTTTTTTCCCTTACCCGTACAAATAACCTGGAAAATATGTAGAACGTGATAAAAAATAATTCCCGTGGCCTCAGCAGATAATGCAAATAAGCCATGGCCTCAGCACAAGTGTATTATTATGTGGCTGAGAAAACCTGTTAACTGTGTGATGGTCTGTAGTTTTTTTTTGTGTGTGTGTGTGTGTGTGTGTGTGTGTGTTTGCGTAGGCCACTTGTCAGTTATTTTACAGACACTCCTCAGTGCTGCGTGGTATGTAAACACAATCTGTAAAGCTTTGAATCGTTCATATGGCCAGTTTTTTCATAACGAATCAAATAGATATGTTTTTTCTTCATTACAAACACAAACAGGACAGATAAGGCACTGATCATTCTCATAAATCAGCACGAGCCGAATTTAGCGTTATAACTTTTATTTCAAGTGGGTGAATTGTGTAGTTTACACTGCTAACAGTGCTGAAGTTGTTAATACCAGAGCGTAAAAACTCATAAACCTCATTACAAAGAAAAACAGGACAGCGAAGGCACTCTTGACCATTCTCATAAATCATGAAAATGAGTGGAATTTCGTCTGCTTATAGTGTTATAACTAAGCCATTTGCCTGCCATGTTTATGAGTGTCTCCTACCCCTTTTTGGTTTTTATTGCCACACTGGTTAAAAAAAAAAAAAAACAGAAAAACTTCACTTCTTCACAGAAAACTTCACAGAAAAACTTCACTGTCTGTCTTCTTCGTTTTATTTGTTTCATGCATCTGGCCTTTTTCTTTTTATAACCAATATAGGACTTGATTCAGATGACATAGCAGCTTTGTTGAGCCTACATTTTAAGTGTGTGTGTGTGTGTGTGTGTGTGTGTGTTTGGTCACAGTGTCACATGGAAAGTGTCAGTAGAAGCTGATTCTGGCACTGTAGCTGGGTTCGTTAGGGTTATATTTGACTCACTGAAATATCTCTGGTTGAGCTGAGTGTGGATGCGCATCAGTAGGCGCTGATTGTGAGCGAGGCGGCGTATAAGTGTGTGTGAGTGTGTGTGTGTGTGTGTGTATGTGGTCATGTTTGTCAATAGGCGATAATTCTGATGGCAGGTGCTCTTTTCTCTTTTCCCTGCCTCACTGAGTCACTTCTGAATACCACTGATTCTGCACCTCGCTTTTTAGATACGACTCACATAGAGACGCACATCGCGCCAGTCGCATGCACACTCATACACACACGTACCTTGGATTCAAGTTGTTTGTGTGATAAAGCCGTGAGAGTGTGGACCGAGAAATGTGTTGATTTAAAAAATTTTATGCACCTTTATTGTAGGCGCAGAATCATACACGGTCTGTGAAACTTCAAAGGTCAGCGATGAAGTGTATTATTTATTTTTTTTCATTTAATTATGTAAAATAGACTGAATGAGATGATGAGTGACACTCTAGCTATGATAGGAGATGAGCGCGAGAGGATGAGAGAGCGTGACAGACAAAGACGAGTGGAGAAAAAAAGATAATGAAGAGATAAAAAGGTTTGATTTCAGTTTGAGAAATGGATCATCCTTACCATTACTCACACAAAATGTCTGCAGTGTATTTTTTATTTTTTTTCCAATTAGCCAGCAGATTTCTGAAGGGTGAGTCAGGATCATGATAATGATAATGATGATGATGAATTGAGGATTGACATATTTAGTTCCAGCTTCTCAGATTGTTTTATACAAGATGTCTATACAAGTACAGTATCAGAGGTGAAAAAAAAAAAGAGATGAATTGAAAGTGTGGTTAAAGATCCGTATAATAAAAAAATACGCACAGGTTTTGCACTGTGACAGTTGAATGTTACACTGTTATCCAGACCAGAGTTTGTGTAATATCTTTTCACTTCTCTCTCTGTTGTATAATACTGGAGATAACCTCAAAAGGCTATGAATGACAGGAAATATGAGATAGAATGATAGATGTGGGATTCATGGGAATACTGCGCTCTAAGCTCATAATTACTCTTCGTCAAAAGTAATGTAAAGTAATAATTGTTGTTCCTTGTCTAAGACTTAGCCAGATGGTGATCAATCAGGTAATGAGTTGGTCATCAGAGACACCTGTCTCTCACACACACACACACACACACACACACACACACATAGCTATCATGCTTCTATCATCTGCAGAGATGCTCATCCTTCACCTTCATCCATATTTAGAGTAATGTTAAGCACATGTACTGAGAACATTTGTATTCAGACCTACAGAACTACAGACTTGTAGCGCTATTCAGAAGTTCTGTGAGAGTCACGATGGCATGATGGAGTTGGATGTAAAACAGAGACGCGTCTCAGCTATGCACATTTTTCCGAACTTAAACGTCACTCATTAGTTTTGTGTGAGGAGCAATTTTTTTCGATGTATAAAGTTATAAAATAACTTATATAAATAATAATGCACTGTACGTGTAGTAGATGAGTGCTTAGTCAGCTTATCCTTCAAACCATCAGCACATTGGCTTCTCTACATCCTGCAGATGCGTAAGGATTTCATGACCTGCTTTTAAAACAGGTCTACAAAACAAAAGTCTATTTAGTGCGCCAATAAAGTTTAATGACCACAACTGAGTTCTTGTTTAGCTGATCAGTCCTGGAGAGAATTACTGTTATTCATATAATAAATTATGTCATAATATTAGATTATTATATTGCTGTTGAATGGCATTTCATACTTTTGTGTGTATATATATATATATATATATGCTTTCCTAAAATGGTGTCTGCTTGCTCTTCAACAGAGTAGATAAACAGTATAGGCTTATATAAGCAGGCTTTCATTATTGTAATTATTCATGTATGGATCAATGTCCAATCATCCTGTTGGGAAGCTCTTTGCCTGGCACAATAAATATTTGTGTGAATCTTCTACATTAAAAATACCCTAATAATCCATTATACTTGCATTTTATACATGCAGTTTAGGGAAATTTTTCATTTTTGGGAGGTTTTGCTCTAATAAAGTTCATAGTAAATTGTCTTGACAGCTACTGTGTTTCACTTTTTCATATTTTTAACAGTTCTTTACAAGCCTCATTAAGTTAGATTTGAGAAAACACAGACTATGCATCCACGATGTCCTGGAAAAAAAATGTGCCATGAGAAACACAATGCAGAAATGCAAAATTCCACACAGACAATAACACAAGCTCCGGATTGAATACATATATATATATATATATATATATATATATATATATATATATATATATATATATATATATATATATATATATATATATATCAAGAAAATGTACTATGAACTTTATTAGATTAAAAAAATGATTATTTCCCTAAACCCCATGGAATAGCAGTTACAAGACCAAACTCAACTTACTGTAAAGCACTCTAAGGAAGTGTAGATCCTTTCATTGGATATTCATACACTTTAATATTTCCCATCCTGCTCTCTGGCTTCGGAGTCGGTCGTCCAATCAGAGTCCATTTACTTCCACTTCAATCCCTTTTCTCATTAAATCTAGGAGACATGTCAATTCATCAGCTTATCAAATCACTACAATGGCTCCTCAGGCCTAGCTTTAAGCACTTTAAACTGACCAGAAGATCTGTGTGTGTGTGTGTTTATGTGTGTGTGTGTGTGTGTGTGTGTTATTTTATTGTCTAACCCCAGATACACATAACTCACTCCACTAAGGTAGTTAGTTAGCTTTTTTAAGCATTAACCTCCAATTAGCGATAAAATATCTATGCATCTTAAACACTTAACACTGCAGCAAACATTATAAGAGGTTCACAGAGGAACAAGAACTCTACAATCTGACACGCATATAAACATTCCACATTACACGCACCCACACACACGCACACACACATTACACAATACACACAACCCTCCCAACTCTGGTTTAATAGTTTAAATCCTTCCTTTCTGTACCCTACACTATAGCTTTGCCTGCTCTTTGTCCAAGCTTCAGCTGTCCAGTTTGTACTCACTGTAGCCTCAGGTTCCTGTTCTTGGTCTTCTGCCTCAAGGTTCGACATGTTGCGATGCTTTTCTGCTCGGCACGGCTGTAAAGAGTGGTTATTTGAGTTGTCAGCTCAAACCAGTTCTCCTCTGCCCTCTCATCAACAAGGTGTTTCTGCCCACAGAACTGGATGAGGTTTTGTGTGTATGTTTTCACACCATTCTGTGTGAACTCTGTGTGAATCCCACAGGATCAGCAGTTCCTGAAATACTCAAAGCACCACCAGTCATCTCCCAGTCAAAGTCACTGAGATCACATTTTTCCCCCATTCTGACATGATTTCATGCATCGTGCTGCTGCCGCCACGTGATTGGCTGATTGGATAATAGCATGAATGAGCAGGGGTTCCTAATAAAACTGATGATCATTTTTCATTGCTCATCCCTCCATTGCTCAGAACTGATGCATCAAGCTGTAGACGATTGCTCATGCTTCATTCTGATGCTGATTCCAATCTATGGTCATGCTCTATTCTGACACAAAAACTACCTTGGTGTTCTTTGCTTCCATGCTGCCATCACTGTGGTCCCGGCTGCATCCCCCGTAGCTCCCTCCATCCTCTGTTCCCATCTTTGAAACTCAGTTCTGTTGGAATAATATGCTCACACAACTTGAGCATCACTAATGTCCCCCATCCAAATCCATCAGGGCAAAACACACCACTTGCCTTTCTGCCATTCCTTAAATACACAAGGGATTACGAATGTGCACAAAGCTTTAATAATTCACACGAGTTATAAATGTATGGGCTTGTTCATTAAAATTATTCACGCTGATACATGCTAACTCAAACAACAGACCACCTGTCACACCAGAATCTGAAACACAAAAGTACAATTTTTTTTTAAATAATGAAAAGAAACACTAATATGATTACATATAAATGAGATGTCAAGCATTGAAATACACATCTAATAAAAGTCTAGTATATCGGCAAAAAATAAAAGGCCTAATCCTAGTAATTATCACATTAATCACTGCAAATTTGTCTTAATTCAACAATATGGCTTCCGAACTTCATTATTCAGCGGCTTACAAATGAATGTTTCTTCTCTCCTGTTTGCAAAGTCCTGTAATCTGTCTTTTTAATGACATGAAAAGGCAATATTCAGAGTGCTCTTCTTTTTTTTTTTTTTTTTTTTTTTTTGCAGAATGCTTTTTGAATACTTCTTCCCTAATTGCAGAAGTAATCTCTTTAAAAGAAACACCACTAATACCAGTTGATTGACTATTTAAAAAAAAAAAAAAAAAAAACACCACACGCACCTTCTTGAGAGCAGCATTAAGCGGCGACGAGGCGAACACACACAAGCGTGTCAGACATCGGTGCCTTGGTTCTCGGTGTCAGATTCACGTTACCTCTCAGTATGGCTCAATATGAAGATGTAGATATGTGCAGTAGATTGGATTTCCCACTTATCTGACAGAATGTTAGACATTGATTCATGCACAGAATGTCTGTTTTTATGTGATTTAAGAAGATTTGAGAAGCCTTATGTAAAGTAATGTAAGCATACTGTACACTGTGTCATTTTGATTTTTTTTTATATGTTCGATACAAATCTAATGATCTGATATGAATTAGACTAGAACACGCTGAAGTTCTTACATCTCCATTCCATTTATGTTGATCTCTGTGACTATTCAATGTCTCACATGAGTGAAATATGAGCTGGCCAGAGAGGATTTTTGATCATGTTTCTAAATATACATGATTTTTTTTACTGCTAATAAGTTATTTGGTAACATGAGTTAATCTGTCTTAGAGAACTGAAAGGATTTTTATGCTATATAACATATCAAATACAAATTATTCCAAGGCATTACCTAACATCGGACAGATCAGGTGATGCACTATTGTGTTACACGTCCCTACTCTGTAAACTGCACATAGGCTGCGAGTCTTACAGCTCGATCAGGTGATTCTGAGTTGATTGCATGTGGCAGGTCAGTAAAACGACGCTGTGATGAAGATGAGCTTAAAGCCAGGAACAGGCTACTCCCTGAAATCAGAGTAAAGGCATGAAATTACTGACTGTTATGCAGATTTAGCATAAAACAAAATTACAAAAAAAAAAAAAACAATCCAGAGTTCTGTGCTACGTGTTGTTTTACTTCACTGAATCATTTATTAAACAGCACTCTTTGCTCCGTCGCCATGGAAAGCCTAAATCCTGATTTATTTCCCTTTTTTCATTTATATTGTGAGTGCAGTCTTTGGTGCCATGCAAGCAACACAGCAGCATCGCATTAATACACTCCCAATGGACTATTCAGGTCATGCTGTGTTTAAAAAAAATATATATATATATCTAAGCTTTCATGACATGAACAAAACAAAATACACCAGCACATGAATCATTTCTAGAATCCTCAAGCAAAAAGAGTTAAAAACACCATTTTTAATGATGTTTGGTCATTTGGGACACTTTTTTGTTTTATTAAGTTAGGCTTTTACTTTTTTATCCTCAGTGATATGTTTAAAACATGAATGATTTATGGTGTCAATAACAAGACTTGGAAAAAAATCTCCGAAATTCATCATTAGCATATTTGAATATTGTCAGAACACAGGGGACTGAGTAAAATTGACTGCATAGTAAGATGATGGCTTGTGTAACATTCTATAATTCATCAAATTCATAAAATCTTTAATATTTTCCAAATTCATAGCCAATCTTTTCTAAAAAAAAAAAAAAAAAATTACTTGAATCAAAAAGGAAATTACAGAAGAGTACACGAATCATGTACATTATTTGAGCTACCTTTAAATGCAGTAGTATATTATATATATATATATATATATGTGTGTGTGTGTGTGTGTGTATGTGTGTGTGTGTGTGTGTGTGTGTGCATGCATCATAATGATGTGTAATATATTAGTCATGACAATTTTATAACCCAGTGCAACCTTTTATAACACACTGGCTTGAATCAACAAGGAAATTACCAAAGAGTAAATAAATAAGTCGCTTGCTGAAAAACTACTTGAGCAATTACTTTAGAAATGATTTTTTCATGTGACTATAATGGACTCCTTGCGTTTAGTGCTATGACACGTTTTGAATTAACATGGCTCTTATAGTGCGGTGTATAATTATCCAGCTTTAACTGAAGACACTCCTTGTGTGGGCTAACATTAGCATGGAGGCTGTATTTGTTATACACTGTAAAATAACTGACCTGTAAATTTTACAGTAATTTACTGTCAACAGGTTTGGCAATAAAGTACGATAAAAAAAAAACGATAAACAACTGTGCATACATTACACAGTACAAAATAAGATAATCCATGAACGCAGGATATAATCGAGCACAAGGTTACTTAAGGGTCTTACACAAGGACCCAGACAAACCTTAGAAGTTTGACCTTCTGGTCTGTAAATCAAAGCCGTAACCACTGAACCACCACAACTAGCTCAACTAGCTTGCATGGATTTTAGTGCGTGTTTAGTTTGTTTAGTGTAAAACATTTACAGTACTTTATTCGCACTAACTTACTGTAAAATTTACGGGAAATATTTTACAGTGTGTATTTTCTTTCTTTTGTAGTTGTATGATGAGGCGCACAGTTTCTCCAGCTTGCTAAAAGAGGCTTTTCGAGTATTCTTACATATCTGATGAACGTTCATCTGTATCACTCGACTGTAAAACACCGCTACTGCGTTTACTGAGTGTCACGACAGACCCGAATACGCAGGAGCGGTAGTAAGAACAAGAACACGGACGAGTTCGTCCATTCCTCCAGGGTGAAATGCATTATTGTTTCTTTTTCACTGTGTAAAAGTGATGAAAAAAATAAATGTAGTAAAAGTGCAATGATAATTATATTAAAAAAGGACTGGTACAGTGGACCATGTACTCAGGTACTGTAACAAGAGTACTTCATTACCTTAACTTGTTCATTATCTTAAACTTCTGACTTTGTGGGAAAAAACTAGCTTAAGCATTTCATTTCATTTTCTTTCTTAAGTTCCTGTTTGATGCTGGCCACGCCCACCTTATATGATCCTGTTCTTTTCCATCAAGCACTTCCACTGCTTATCAAACCAGAATAGATGCTGCTAAGCTAAACTGTGCTAATATCTCCGAATTCATCCTATTACCCAGGAGATATAAATACCGTGTCACCTGAGTGGGTCCGTATGTTCTGTTCCCTTTTCTCCTCATCTTAAACTACGTCATAACTTTCCACTCTGGCTGTGCTGGTGGTGTTAGCTATCAACACGGCTGACCTCCTCCATCTTCCAAACCCTTCTGACTCGGAACAGGAGCACAGCAGTCCGCCAGTGTGCGTGACTCTGCGTGGTCGGGGATCTATCAGCATTCATCATAAAGCGTGAAAAATAGCAGCTCGTGCGCGCTGTCAGCGGGTCCATGGCACAGCGGATGTGACGCACTAATCAACGAGTTTTCCTCAAACATCTCCAACACCACCGGATCACCAGCGTCTGTCTGCTGGCTGGTGACGCGCAAAACCGGAACACGAGACCCCCTGCTGCGGGACGCACTCAACCCGCGAGCGCTCGAGGCACTTCCCAGAACAGTGACATCAACGCACGTGCACTCACTCCCTCACTCACTCACTCACTCACTCCCTCACTCACTCCCTCACTCACTCCCTCACTCACTCCCTCACTCACTCACTCCCTCACTCACTCACTCACTCACTCACTCCCTCACTCCCTCCCTCACTCACTCCCTCACTCCCTCACCCACTCCCTCACTCCTTCCCTCACTCAATCACCCACTCACTCCCTCACTCACTCACTCACTCCCTCACTCACTCCCTCCCTCACTCACTCACTCACTCCCTCACTCACTCACTCACTCCCTCACTCACTCACTCACTCCCTCACTCCCTCACTCCCTCCCTCACTCACTCCCTCACTCCCTCACCCACTCCCTCACTCCTTCCCTCACTCAATCACCCACTCACTCACTCACTCACTCCCTCACTCCCTCCCTCCCTCACTCACTCACTCACTCACTCCTTCCCTCACTCCCTCACTCACTCCCTCACTCACTCCCTCACTCACTCCTTCCCTCACTCACTCCCTCCCTCACTCCCTCACTCACTCACTCCTTCCCTCACTCACTCACTCCCTCCCTCACTCACTCACTCCTTCCCTCCCTCACTCACTCACTCCTTCCCTCACTCCCTCACTCACTCACTCACTCCCTCACTCACCCACTCACTCACTCATTCACTCCCTCGCTCACTCACTCACTCCCTCACTCCCTCACTCATCTCCTTGAACTAGAATCTGTTCCTTATAGTTTCCACGTAGTGAAAAGGTGATCTGGCAATTCATTTCCAGAATTTAAATCCTACACGTACACGTATTCACGCAAGCACTGAGAAGCCTGTCACGCGCAATAAGTTGGAGGAGTTTTGGTCACGCACTGTGCGTAAATCCTCTTATAGGCTTTTAGTGGGATTTTAAAGACGTGAATTATGTGCAGTACAGTATCACACACACACACACACACACACACACACACACATATAAATATATATAAATATATATATTAAAGGAGTGCAGGTAAGCTATCATTTGTCCATGTCAGTTCCCACGCGCGCGAAGGAAACCCCCCTCTCCTCTGACGTCAGACTGAGAGTTTAAAAAGGTGCGTTTCAGGGGTGGGGGAAGACCTGCGGCAACTCACAGCAGAAGTAGCCTCAGCAACGACAGCACTGAGAACTGACGCTCCTGGGCTTTTCTTTTGCTTTTGTTTTTCCTCCATCACCACATTTTTTCCAGCAAATCCAGATTTGTGAAGATGGCCTCCACGCGGATCCAGTGCGCTCTGGCTCTCCTGGCCGTCGCGCTCGCCGTCTGCAGCGTCTCCGGCGCGCCGTCTGACGCCAAACTGCGCCAGTTTCTTCAGAGGTCGATTCTCGCACCGTCCGGAAAACAGGTGAGGGGGAATTTTTTTATAAAAGAAAAAGAAAAGAAAAGAAAAAGAAAGAAAGAGGTGCATGCGATATAGGAAAGAACGATTTCTAGAGCTGTCCAAGGTGCTGGAATCTGAGCCGCGCGCGCGCACGCACGAAAGTCCTATCATTGGATTTTTGGTTTGAAAATATGCTCACACACACACACACACACGCACACACACACACAGAATCACACACTTCGAGGTCAGTTATAGGAACTGAAGCCCACACTGAAGATGTAATGCATATCTGCGTTTAGAATTGCTCTTTTAAATTGCATAAAAATTATTATTATTATTATTTTTTTTTTTTTTGCATTTTTTTTTTCCTACGCAGGAGCTCACCAGGTACACGCTCGCAGAGCTGCTCGCAGAGCTCGCGCAAGCCGAAAACGAGGTGCTGGACTCGGACGAGGTGTCTCGCGGCGCGGAGAGCGAGGGCGCGCGCCTGGAGATGGAGCGAGCCGCCGGTCCCATGCTGGCTCCTCGCGAGCGCAAAGCGGGCTGCAAGAATTTCTTCTGGAAAACATTCACGTCGTGTTAATCGTCTAGTCGAGATAAAATCCTCAAAGTCTACATATATTTTCTTTCTTTTCCCCCCACATACACACACACACACACACACATACACACATACATATATATTTGTTTTTTTCATTGGTTTTCATGCTCACACCATCATGTCGATAAAATGTAAATAAGAAGAAAATAAAAAAAAAACAGATGTTCCATTTATTGTGTTTAAAGTCAATTTAAAGTTTTATGAAGGAATGTTTTCTGGATGTATGGAAATTCTGTTCGAGATCTGTGCTTTAGATGGAAGAAACATATTTTTAATTGTTTGAATAAAATCTATGTTTCACAGCCAATGAATAATGCAGTTTTATTATTATTATTATTATTATTATTATTATTATTATTATTAAATGTCTTTTCTATCCACAGAAAGAGAGATTAAATTTTTTTAAAAAAAGTGTAGCTTTAGTCCAGGTCTTGGTGTGATTTTGTCTGGAGAAGCAGCCTGTAATGATGAGAATGAACATCTGATTAAGTAAAAGTAAGAGAAAGAGAGTGAGAAGAAAGGATTTGGGGTTTGGAGAGCTGGTAAACTAGCAAGCGAACTGATTTTATGAGGTTAAACTATACATCATCGTGACTGATTATGACAGTTTAGTTGTATGGCTCTTCTCCTGACAAAGATTTATCTATTTTTCTCAACACAAAAGTTCCAATGAAGAGTCATCAGTGCTGTGATCATTAATCATTAACCAACATCACACATGCTCCTGGAGAAGGGACTTGTTTTTCAGACAGATACTGACTGATGGTTTATGAGATGATGATGATGATGATGATGATGCAAGGCTTGAATGAAGAGGATATAAGGAAAAGTCTGAACCTGGTTACAGACTAGAAAACGGCTGTGTGTTATACTAACACTCGCATAATGTAACACTAAACTAACACTTCTGCATTACAACCTGATCTCCACTGTAGCTGTAGCTGTACTAATTTGGTCCAGAGAGTTTGCTGAGTACATACCGTACAAATGGCGGACTTGGAAAACGGAGCAATATTCTGGAAAAATCAGGTTTTGACCAAAAGTGAGGATTTCTGCTCATGTAGTTTGCTATCTCTACTTTAATACAACATAAATACTTTTCATTTCCATTACTTTCTACTTTCTGACTGTCTTCCTGCAAAGATCATGTTGTCTAAGAAGCCAGTTTATAAAAAGAGTCAGAGTGCCTAAAGATGTCTAAAAACTCATGAGTGCTTGACTCATGATTTAATCACGTTTTGGATAGTTACACGCCGTAACGAAACAGACATAAATCGAGTCAGTTCCATTTGTGATCAGATACCAGCTGTCAAAATGTGCACTGTCACATCATCATCATCATCATCATCTTCAAAATATGAGACCCACTCTATATACACAAGGTTGTTGAATGACCTAAGTGAATGAATCAGCAATTATTTGAGAGAGAGATCAGTGGAGTGAAGAGATGCTGGTGTTTAAAGTTTCACAGACACTGATGTGGATGATGCTGATAATCAAAGTGAGAACTGATTTCGTTTGTAAACTTATAATTGGCAGTAGTGTTGTTTTTTCCGTAATTAGATTAGGTTTTAAATGTAGAGATGAGCACATAAAGCAGTCAAGAAGAACTTTTCTTAAAGATGTAGAACAGCTGAAAACAATGGATGCAGAGTAGAACCTGGACTTGATGCTAAGCAGTTTGTGCAACGTGCCATGTGAACTAATAAAAGACACAGATATAAATGTGGCTTTTGCATAAGATGGCATTTTCACTCAACATCACTACAGCTCTTAAAGATGACAATGTGCCAATGCCAGCCCTGTTCCCACTGAGAGCGCTCAGGCACGATGTGGAAGTGACTGCCAGCTGGCAGGTCACTGACAAGCTGTTTTAGGGAGAACTAGAAACGAGCTCTGCTGTCTGAAAGTAGGTTAGCCTACTGGGCAAAGGAAGTGATTGTGGAAGTATACTTGAATGCAGGACAAGCGTACCTTCTTACATTAAATGCTATTTGATTCGTGCTATGGCTACCTCCATGGTCATGGGCAGCACTAAGAGTAGAGTCACTTGCAGACAATTGTAAAGCAGCGACACGGAACACGGAGCTGATTAACTGCCTTGACTAGATTTTAGAAAAATAATAGTTGCTTCATAACAGACCATGTGCTCTGTAGTGGGTCTCTGGTTCTCACCCTCGAAAGCCAAAATGGTTCTCTTGTCTGATAAGACCAAAATTGAACTTTCTGGCCTTGGCACAAAGAGCTATGCTTGACGGAATCTCATGACTGCTCGTTAATCTGAAAACACCATCTCTATAGCGAAGCGTGGTGGTGGTAGCATCATGTTATGAGGATGCTGTTCAATGAATGGAAACAAATACAGGGCAATCCTAGAAGAAAACCTATTCCTGTCCACAAGAGACTTGAGACTGGGGGTGGAAATTCATATTTTGGCAGGACAACATACAACCAGGACCAGAACAACTAAGCATACAACTAAAGCTACACAGAGGTGGTTCAGATAATAATCTATTGTACCAAACTTTGAGTACAGCGTAGACGTGTGAAAGGTTTTTTTTTTTTTAAAAAAAAGGAAACCTGGTAATGAATAATGCTTGTTAGTAAATGAGAAAAAACTGTAATCAGCCTGCAACACAATGTTTCAAAGACTCCAAGGCGAAAATTATTCTGTGATTGCTGGAATTGTTAAAAATATTGCAAGTCGTGCCCCGTGAGCTGATCTGGATTGAAACAATGTTTAAATAAGAGATGTCTGAGAAGAACAACCGGGGTTGCCAGGTTTAGGGTTTTGACGTCAAATTGGGATACGTCTGTGAAGATGCAGTCATGGGTGAAAATATGTCATGGGAAGTTTGCAGACTACTTTTAATATTCTACACGTTTGACAAAAGTTGTTATTACAGGCATACAAAAATGTTGATCCTGGTGTGGGTGGCACGGTGGGGCGGCGGATGGCAAAGACCCCCAGCTCCAGGGTCTTTGGTTCAATCCCGAGTTCAGGTAACTGTCTATATGGAGCTTCTGTGCATGTTCTCTGCTTGTTTGTGTGGCGTTCCTCCCACTATCCAAAACGCAAAGTGTATTGACTACACTAAATTGATGCATGAGCAAACCCATATGAAATCCGTCATTATTTCTGACATTTACAGTCATCCTAAAATGGTTTTAAAAAAAAGTGCAAAAGGGAAACAGGTCATTGTACACTTACTCTTTCCTTTCTCTTCCTCTTTCTCTTTTAACACACTCTCGCTTTTTGACCATACTTTATTTCTCTCTTTCTCTCCCACACACACAGAGAACACTTTGTGCTTTGTCTTTTAACTATACTTTTATTTCTACCCCTATGCCCTCTGTAGTTGATTTCCAACGTCAATCATGTTTCATGTCTCTGAGAAGTCGGAGAAGGTCTCTGATCTTCCAACCAAGAGTGAATCCGTATGTCTCTGCACCTGGATCTCTGCACTTCTTCCTTTAAATTATTGGATATCTCTGTGTAAATGTATGCTTGTAAGAGTATCTCTGTATTGGGCATGGTAATATGGGCAATGATGAGTAGTTTTTAAGGAACTCTAACAACATGCCTGTACAAATTCCTAAGAAATCTGACAAGACTGATTCCAGAGACAGCCACTAGACATAGATACGATGCAGAGCAATCAACCAATGGTGGCAATTCTAGCATGTTCAGCTCTGCCCTTCATCAAGCAATTCAAGAAATTACAGTAATATATGATATTTTATCAAAATGACAATTGTCCATTATCCCAAACACTTCAGGCTCACACTTTAGAGCTGCAGAGATAGAGACAGCCTGCGACAAAGCATGCTCTCGGATAAAATCTCCTGAAAAGCATATCACTACCTTGAGAATATAGCGGCCAGAGGTACATAAAAACATAAAGTATCAGTTTGCCCAAGAGTACAGAAGCTAAGCTTTTGCATTACCATCTGCACGGAATACATCTTTTTTTTATTCTCTCAACATTGAAACAAAACGCGGTCATAATATATTTAAAAGCGCACATCATACACATACTGTCATCTCTGAAAAAAGGAAAAGGTTTAAAACCTCAACAATGCAGCGTTTATCAAGGTATTTTTTTTTTTTTTTTTACTTCTACCACTAAGAGCAGGATAAAAGATACATATAGACAATTTGTGCTTATTAAAGCTTAAATACTAGGAGAGAAATTTGGTAATTCATCCCCTTAAATTTTTTAATGAAATCGAAATGAAATCTAAAATCTGCCTAAGTTATTGTTGGAGAATATTATTATACACAGGGATTTTAATTGCCTCATGAACCTGCTGATTGATAGGTCTCCTATGGGGACATTTACCCTGTTTAAAATATGCAAAGCAAATTATTGGTCTTTGTGAAGAACTGTATAGACGTGCGGAGCGTACTCTGCAATCCTAACATAAAAAATACACATTTGTATGGTAGTTAATTATTCATATTACGTTTCACACATTGTCATGCATGGCCTTGTAGTTAAGAAAAGATAAGATACGATTGTAGACATGTAGGTAAGAAACGGTAAGAAAAGAGACGATTAAAATGTTAGAGCAGCATGATAATAAAAACTATAACATAACAGCCATCTAGTAAGAATATGATCATATTTTGATGTGATTTTTTGTGTGTTTTTTATGTGGTTTTATTTATCAGATATTATTTGCATGATATGTAATTTCAGGACAGCACACTGAACAGCATTTTCACATGTAATCATATATTAATCAGGGGGTTGCACAAGAATTGGCAACTTCAATCTTGAAAACTGTTATATTACTGTGATATTATTATTATTTTTGATCATGCCAAGTATATCCGGATGTCATTCAAATTCTAAAGGGCAAGAGTCAGGAGTGTCCATTATCTGCTATTTGTGGTATATATACGAGTTACATGTGAAATATAGAAATATATGGGTTACATGTGGGACTTTGCTGAATAATATACTGTTAATATATTAATATTTGTAGCAAACTCTACTGTAAGCTCCTCTAGTAAATTCCCTATTTAATTCAAACTTCTGAAAATCTCTGAAAATCTAACACTATGCCTTTGGGTATCCTGTTACAAGTATTCAGTCTCCTTCAGGATTCGTTTGCCCGAGTATATTTATCACTCCAAGATTTTGTATAAAGCCAACTTTGACAATGATTTAACACAATTCTACATAAGGCGGAACACCGTATTTCACTTAAAAAAAAATCACCTGCTTCTACAACAAATTCACATAGTCCCTGTTATATTCACTCGAGAAAAAAAAAACCCTAAACAGATGGCTCAGTTCTTTTATTTGACATAAACAGAAACCCCTTATTAAGATGTCAGTGCTGCAATTAGCGAGTGATGTGGGTGGTCTGGATCATTCAACTAAGTGCTCACTTACAATATATAAATGACTGAAAGCATCATGACAGCTCCTATACAATGTGTGTATAGTTGTCGAAATATCGCAATCAAAATGTTCCCTTAGAAAGCCACTCAAGGCTGTCGAAGTGAGACACTGAAGCAAGATTCAACCTGTTCAACCTGTCTAATCCAGATTTCTTACCAGGTGTCACATATCAATTGTGGTTATCTTTTTGAAAATGCACAGCTGTTTTTATAATGATATACAACAGTTTTTAGTGGAACAGCAACCAGCTGATTGACACTTGATTGGACTTCCAGCAAATATGAACCTTAGGTTCAAGGTTTGACATCTTGGCACATTCTGAGATGCTTTTCTGCTCATGATGGTTGTAAAGAGTGTTTATTTGCATTGCTATAGCTTTCCTGTCACCTCAAAACACTATGACTATTCTCCTCCGATCTCTCTCATTAACAAAGCCTTTCCGCTTGCAGAACTGCCGCATGCTGGACGCTATTTGTTTTTCTGTTGTGACTGTTGTGTGTGTGTGAAAACCTCAGGAGATCAACAGCTTCTGAAAAACTAAACCAACCCTTCTGGCACCAGTAACCATGCTGTGCTCAAAGTCACTGAGATCACATTGTCCCCCATTTCTGATCATTAATGCAAAGTGAATATTAACTGAAGCTCTTGACCTGCATGATTTTATGCATTGTGTTGCTGCCACGTGATTGGCTGATTGGATAATTGCATGAATGTACAGGTGTTCCTCAGGAAGGAAGTTCTCGCAGAACTTTGGAACACTAAAGAACGAACGTAATGCATGACAACCACTACAACATCGTCAACCATTTGGATTATCTCTGCTAGCTCACCTCCTCCTGCTCCAGAAGCACTTTGAGCTCAGATGATAAAGGACTTTTGTCCATAGCGTCCTGTTTCTCTGGAAACTATGAATTTGAATTTATATACTTCAGATAAGATATTTTCCCAATCAAAAAACAGATGCTATCTGAAACAATCGGCAATTTTAAACTTTGTATATATAAATAAATAAATAAATAAATAACTGTAAATATCTGCTTTGTAAAGCATCCACATTTTTTGAAGTTAATTGAAGTTTGAGGAACTCGTCCTCCATCAGGGTAACCAACTAATAACGAATAAACAGAAAAACAAAGTACATAGTATAGATTACAGAAACAAAATTTACAAAATGAAAGGAATCATATTAAAATATCCAAACAGTAGAATAAGGCTGGTGAATATAGCAAAAAAAAAAAAACATATCTCGGTATATTTTCCATTTCATTCCATATTGATAATTGTTAATCATCATGATGGAAATGTCTCAGTTTTAAATGTGAATTTTATCCAATTTTGGTTTATTCTGGTACAATATACACAATGTTACAACACGCTAATGCTAAATTATGCTCCTTTTCCTGTTCCTGTTCCTATCTTTTATTTGCTGTTTTTCTATAGTGAAATACCGACTTTTTTAGGTTGATTTCTTAAACTAATCATCTGCAGATGTCCTGTTTGCTGTCCTCTGGCACAGAAATAATCTTTTTTCCTTGGCCTTGCTTGAGCTAGTTCAGTTTTAACACCATTAACTGTTCTGGCCACTGCTCCTCCCCTGAGCATGGGGCAGCGTGATTCCTGTCCCAATGGGCCTCTATTAACACTTGTTGCAGTTCCTATTTTTGACCACTGCATTAATGAAAGCTACTTGAGGCAGTAAGTATGCTTTTTTAAATCAACATTTTTTAAATCATCAGTGATTCGCTGATGTAGCAATCTTTGTGTTGTGAAGCAGAATTGTGATGCACAATGACATAAAAATAAAGGAAAATGAAACCATTGCTGATTTCAAACAAAACAATCGTCTAAATGCTTTGTCAGCTTATAGATACACGTATTAATAAGAGGATTTTAATGCACATTTAATTAGAGTATCAGTTTACTACAGTGTACTTTGCTACATCAGGAGTAAACTGATGTGAGCATTTAGATTTTAGTTTCTGCGTAGTATAAAATCCTCACTTTCGTTTTCATTGTATTATTTTTTTATTATAATAAGACATCATGCAACGGGTTTTTGTCTATGATTGTACCGTGAAGACTTTTACATCAGCAAATAAAAATAAAAGTCTTCCCTTGTCACTATACAAGCAATACAGGTGTGTGGACATTTATTTCATTGTGTGTGTGTGTGTGTGTGTGTGGGAGAGATAGCAAGCTCCTCCTGTTCTTTAATAGCATTCAGTCACACTTAATCTCTCCAATTCACTATTTTGTTTCTAACACTTTAACTCAGTCTAGTAGTGACGTGACTACATACGCTTCAATAGCTACTCAGAACACACACAAGCACACACAGACCCTCTTTTTTTTTTAGACTTCACACGTCATGGCACTAACATCCGCTGCGGAGCTTTTAAGTGTAATTAGCAAGCCTTCAGCAGATTAAAATAGGGAGCACACTTCTTCTATTAAATGCCTCGAAAGGAAGCCGTAAGAACTCTGCAGCTTTAATCTCAATCTTTAATTCCCACAAATTGGGTGATATTGTGTGCTACGCTGACTCTTTTCTTCAGCATGAAAAGGTGGGTACGTCTCAGAGACGTTCATTTTCCTGCCTTTCCAGGGTTATTTCCTGTGCCACTGGTAATAGCAGAGTTGCATAAGTTTTAACACCCCTTACACCCTTCTCTCTCTTAAAGCCCAATGACACCACATTTACATATTTACATGCATACTGTATATATTCCTTCTTTCATTCCTACCATAGCAATAAGTCCATTATGGTGGTATGAAGGTTCTCTTAGTGTATCAACTATATAGTTCATTTCAAATTTGTATCTAGGACTACCTCATCTCAAATCAGGTTTAGGTATGTTGTCTGAAAAACACCATCCCTACAGTGAAGCATGATGCTGGTAGCATCCCCCTGGTTGCTTATCTGACTAATTCTCTCCTAAACTAGTCACTGGTCTTTTGTTTGACTCAACGTAGCGTCACCGTTGTGCTATATTATTTCCATTTGTTTTATTATTATGAATTAAAATGGGGCTCACATGATTAGATTTTTTGTCTTATAACCAAACCCTTTCCAGAACAAGAACAAGCTTGTATGAACAAACAGTAATTACCACAATCTTTTTTTTTTATTTAATTGTTTTATAATTAAGTGTAAAAGCAGATGTGGAGAATCTAATCATTAAAGCAGCTGTGTTTCTTAAGATTTTCATTTACATCAGGAAGCAGAATGCTTACATCTGAGGTGTGCACTGTGCAGATATTTTTTCTTGGAAAATGCAAATCTGGATTGGACAAAAAAAATCAACAGATGTTCAATTTCAACTTAATTTGTGGGCAAAAATCTATGAAGGTCTGTCTCTACACTGGAAGAGCATATCTATAATGTGAAAATGGCCATTGTAGAATAGTCTTTATGGAGATATGATAGGGATTTTAACCCAAAAAGAATGGAACAACAAAGGGACGCATACAGTGTGGCTAAGAGCCTCATCCAGGTTAAACAAGTTTATAATACTGTACAAAAGGAAACATGCGAGCTATAAATTGAATGTTAAAATCAAGAAGTTGAATGTGACAAAATTTATAAGACTGGTATCAGAGAGCCATGGAAAGAGTATCAGACTTCAGCGGGAATTTCTCCCGCATACTACATTAGGAGAATCTACCATCAAAACTCAGGGGAAACTTCCACCTATCTCCCATATACTGCTCTGAAAGCATCTACTATCAGGTCTCTGGGAAACCTCCATCGATCACCACTAGGAGAATCTGCCATCATTGGTATCTATTGGTGTCAGACCAAAAAAAGCAGAGGTGACTGCTCCTGGAGGAATTCTGGACTCTAAACAGAACTCTGTCTGCTTAGAGTTTGAGATAAGAAGTAAAGGAGGACAATGAACAAAGGGCAGGGTGATCGAAGGCATCTCATCTAGAAGGAGAGCACAGATCACACTGATGTGTGTGTGTGTGTGTTTCTCATGTCAGGGGTCAAGGCATATGCTGTAAATGCTATTTCCTGGAATAGTATGTTATTATTGAAATCACCACCATGACGTATGTGTTAAAATGATACCAAGACAATTAAGACCTTACTACCCAAGAACAACGAGCTATACAGGGCACTGTTGGCCTACAGGTTCTCGCCTGCCAAACTATTAATAGGCCAAAATCGCGAATGCCCCAGGCAACATCCCGACCACTGGCCACTGAGTCAGCAGTGCGGCTGTAAAAATCAGACTGAGCAGCTTCCATGTTTAGAGGAGCTGATACGAAATGGTCCTATATTGTTCAGGCTGGAGCCGAGGAATTACAGAGAAACACAGCTCACCCTCAAGCCCTTCCTCTGCAGCCGGCAGCTTTAAAGGTGACACAAGCATCTCAGGGGGAAAATGGCACTCAGGAAGCAGAACCAGCAAACGCTGTACACCGTGAATGTGTTGACTTGCCCAGGTGGCAGGTTCAATAGACTGTTCAATAAATAGATTCAGGAATAAAGTGTAAACAGAAAAAGGGCTATGTGGCTGTTTAATGCAAGTTCTTTTGTGGTTACTGAACTGGTAATTGTATGGATTTCAAGACAAAAAGAAAGCTCAGTTGAGCTCAATACCCAGTATAACATTACTCAAGACCATGTACATTGTTTGTCTATGTTGTTTTCTTTAAGAATTATTTGAAAGGGATTGAAGAATTTACCTTTCTCTTGGCTCCATTTTGTCTGCATTTTCTCAAGCTAACTGTTATAAACTATGTGGATGCCGGCGACATAAACACAACCTCACACACTGACCGAGAGACTGAGATTTTGAAGCGAAAAAGACCACTGCAGTAAATCACCAGCTCAAATCTGAGATATTCTGTAGGACATACTATATATTTTTATGTATGCAGTAGTGCATATACACTATATTCCAGAAAAAAATACATTAAATCGCAATGAATCTAACACCTATGCTGGGAACAGCCTGGATGGGACTCCAGTCAATCATAAGGCACCATGCACACACTCAATCAAACCTATCATCTCCAATCCACCAGTCTAAACCCCATGGAAGGAAACACATCTATCTGCTGTATTTACATATGATTTACATATCCCTTTGTCATAGTAGATTGGCAAGGCATTACGGGTGATGAGATGAGGCAGGAGACGAGCAGTGATTGCTGAAAGCCTCATTTCTGCACAGTATGTGTTTAACGGCCAGCAGCAAGTCTGATTTTCTGTGTGTTTAACTGATATAGACAAAGATTAAGAAGTAATGGAGTTTATATTTGTCCTGATCTCTCCTCTCAAAAAATGATTATTACAGAGCATTACCGACCCACCAGCCAGCTGCACCCACTGCTAACCCGCACACACACACACACACACACGCGCGAACGCACACACACAATAACACTCTCTGCAAGGTCACAAAATGAAAATGAAAATCCATCCATAAGTCTATTTGTAAGCAATTTTTCTTTATAAAGCTTATTAAAAACAATGTGTGTTTACTGTCTATATTTAAACAACACAACATTCCAACAGGTACTGCTCTCACCTGCTTTAGACAATATGCAGATATAAATATATCAGATATTAATACAGAAGAAACTTCTGGTCTTCTGGCCTACCAGTAGACTGTCCCAGAGCTTCGGCACAAGATTCAGGAACACTCAGCATTAGCTGTACGGTGGACATTAAAAGTCTAGAAGCAGTACGTATACAAAGCATATCTGCATATCTAAGGTTTAAGTCCATTTAGGACCTTAAAAACAAACTATAGAACCTAATACTGAATCCTAAAATTAACTGGAAGCCAATAAAGATGTAAAATATTCACTCTTCTTTGTACCTGAAAGTAGCTGCAGCTTTTTAAAGTTACTGTCACGTGACAAATGACGGACTAATCCCATTAAAGTGCTTTTTTAGATTATATGAGAAAAGAAATGGTTAATTTTGTTGATTAATTTGAGCTGAGAGAAGCTGCTTTGAACAGCTGAACTGATTTGCTTTTTAAATTTACATTTTTTAAATTTTGGTCAAAAAATTACCCCAAGATTTTAAGATTAAAATTGAAGTAAGTAAGTAGCATAAAGAATAATTATTATTCCCCAAAGTTTCTGTCCATGCTTCAAATCTCAATAATCTCAATCCAAACAAAGGGGCCCGTGACTGACTCTTGCCCTCACTCTGTAGATTTTCCATCTTCTTTATTTTAAACTTTATTTATGTTATTTACAAATTTGAATATTCTACTCAACAAATGCACACAAAATGTGACATGGTCAAAAAAAACCACACACACTGCTTCACATGGCTGCGTAACACACAAAGCGCTATCTACCCTCTTCCTCATACATGAGCTCACAGATGCTTATGATTGGCTAGTGAAGGAGGCATCATTTGTAAAACTTATGCATAATAGTTAATAAACAAGACAATTCATAGAAAACACAGATATTTGGCTCCTACAGATGTTTTTGTTTCATGTACCTTTTTTGTCCATTTTCTATTTAGAGTCTTTGGTACTCTAAAAGCACATCAACACATGCAATGCAGACATTATTAAACATACAGTCAATTTCGAAACTGAAAATGCAAAAAAAATAAATAAATAAAATCAAATAAACACTTCATTATTCAAATGTTAGGTTTAAAAGTTTGGGAAAACTGCTTATCTAGTTTTATGTAGTCAATTAGTTTTCTCACACCCTAACTCTTTACTTTCCTTTTCATAGACGTCTTCTTTAAATATTTATTGCACTGGGCCTCAGAAATCTGGTATGAAGAAAATAAAATCTGCTAATTGCTTCTGCT
This sequence comes from Pangasianodon hypophthalmus, assembly GCF_027358585.1. NCBI lineage: Eukaryota > Metazoa > Chordata > Actinopteri > Siluriformes > Pangasiidae > Pangasianodon > Pangasianodon hypophthalmus. The sequence goes on from NC_069723.1 coordinate 1,379,904, forward strand.
CATGTTTGAGCCGAAATCATGGATTTTTTTTTTTTCTTTACAATAACTGCACATATAATACACTTTGCTCACAGATCCTCCACATTATCTTGTCTTATAGGAGAGATTAGAGAGATTATATAAAATACAAATATAAATTCTCTCGAAGTCCTTGATCCTCCCTTAAAAAACCTCTGAGTTTGAAGATGAAGATTAAAATCTGAGCTAAATCTAAAAATTTATCAATCAATCAACAAATCATTGATCATTTTTTACGAGTGTAAAGAAAGTTTAAAAAAAAAATGGTTTTTAAGGCATCATGTTTTCCTTTAGAGTGAAAGTGAGGCAGATGTAGGAAGGGATGAGAAATGATGGAAGGAGTAAGAGAGGGTGAGAGTGGAGGAAGGAAGGAAGGAAGGAAGGATAGATCTGCATTGTGGAGCTGTCTATGTGAAGGAGGCCATTATTCTCACAAAAGGAGCCAAAGTCCTTTAATTCAGCTATTCCCAGGACAATAAGACCACTGCACGGACAGAGCAGATAGCAGAGCCTTTTAACCCGAGTGCTTTCCGCTTCCATACACACACACACATACACACACGCACACACGCACACACACGCACACACGCACACACACACACACACACGCTTGCATTTCACTCCTTCACACTGAATGTAACCAGTTCCATCCTTCAGTTACAATTTCTAGTCGTGTGTGTCTGTGTGTGTGTGTGTGTGTGTGTGTGTGTGTGTGTGTGTGTGAATTGATAGCCTACATAATGCCAGTCAGTCTGTTTTTAGCCATGGACCCATTCACCCTACAGTAATCCATGTCGACGACGTGTACGCTGTCTTTTTGTGGTGGTAAAACCATTATTGGCAGCCATTGTTTGTACACTAGCAAAACAATTATTAGACAGAACAACACCAGGAAGTGAGAGTATGTACATGTATTTGCTTTTTTTGTGTTGAATATTGACTGGCAGGCAGTTGCTGGATTACAAGGCTGATAGTGATGGACAGAATACGACTAACGTGATTTATTGTACTCAAGTCGCACATAACTCCTAATGAGTAGAGGAAAATGAAAATGGATTTTCTTTTACTTTATCTCTGTATGTGTGTATACTTACTTACTTATGAATAATTTATCTCAAAGCATATACTAATTAGCTTATGATGGAAAGAACACCTGCTTTAGATATAACAGCATTGTAGAGGGTTTTTTTTTTTCATTGTTGCACTTCTAATCCAAGCAGGTTATACTGTATATACAACTGGACAAAATGCAAAATAGTACATCAAAGTATTACGCCACTATACATATTGATACTCACACATACCTGGCATACAGTGTCTTGCATAAGTATTCACCCACCTTGATCTTTTTTACACACAGTAGCCCATACTAATGAAATGTAGGGAAAAATCAATATAGCTTGCAAAAAATATTTACACACAAAAAAGTAATGGTTACATTTGGTGGAAACCCTTCACCCCAAGAACATCATCCCTACAGTGAAGCATGGGGGTGGTAGCGTCCTGTTGTAAGAACGCTTTTAATCAGCAGGTATGCGGAAAATTCTCAGGATTGACAGTCTTGAGCAATTTTGCCATGATGAATGGGCAAAAATATCAGGTATCCAGGTAATATCCAGATGTTCAAAGCTGATAGAGATACAGTATAATCCAGAGGACTTGCTGTAAATGCAGTCAAAGGTGATTCTATCAGGTATTGACCCAGGGAGGAATAAAGTACTAATAATTCAATATGCATTTCATATTCTAAAGTGCGTGTAAGAATTTGTGTGTCATCGCTAATTAGGGACTAAAAAGTGTTAAGAAGTATTTAATAATTCAATGCGTGTACCACATTCTAAGGTCAAGCCCAATTAATATGTTGTTCTGCAAAGCACTGAGCATGAACTAACAGTCTAGCCTTCTGTATCTACAGTAAGGATTAATGAGTGCTAAGATGCAGGTTAAAATCCATTCTTTGGCATGTTGTTTTTTTCTTTTGTAACATAACCACCTGTGGCTTTTAAAGCAATGTTTAATCTATCGTGAAAAAAAAAGGTATTTCCGTTGATTCATGGTTTTGTCTCGGTTGGGTTTCGATTATTACACACTTCAGCTTGGGCAAAAATGGAAGATGACAAGCTCTTCTTTTTATAGTTCATGTTATTATTTATTTAGTTGACGTATAGGCTAATTTAACACCAAGATGAGCAATGAGAGCTCTTAAAGCCATAAACTGTTGGTGCCTGTTAATAAAACACAATGTTTATTGCACATTATCACAACTAATACTGCAATTATTAGTCGTTTTTACATAACAGATCTCCAGATATGAAGCAATGAAGGCAGTTAAGAATAAATACTAATGCACTGTGAATAAACCTTATTTGTGTTCCTTAAAATTAAGTGTGTATTAAGTGTTAATGATACTAGGGTAAGAAATACAGTTAATGTGTTTGAGGGAAGGAGCAAGTGAACAAGTAGAATAGACTGATAATTGGTAGAACTGATGAACTTGCTGTTTCACTGTTTATTCACGTAACCATGTTTCAACAAGGTGAGAACCCAAATACAAATGACAATTTTCTTTTAACAAATCAAATAAGAACATGGATATAGCAATGAGAGGACTGTTTTCATGTGGGGTACAACAGTTCAGCCTCTGTGAAGCTGTTTCTCCAGAGAATCGGCACCAGAAACCCGCAGAATATGGTGGTGACAGGCCAACATCTCCCTCTAGTGGTTAGAAAACTGGTGGACATCAACGCTTGCAGTTTGGTTTTCACCTAAATCATTCTAAAATTGCTGTTTCTGATACACAGATGGCATGGAAACAGGAAGTATTATGCTCATATGTTCAATATTATATCTCTGTGCTGCGATTTAGGGTGTTATCCAACATATGAATAAATATAACCTCATATATAGCACAGGATAAAAATTATAAAAACATGAAGTCTTTTACAGGAGAAAGCCTTGGGGCCTTAGCTCGCCAATGGGAAACAGTTGAGAGTGTTCAAACTTTCTCTCTTTCAATTAATCACACCACATACACCACAAACCACCCACAGCATGCAAAACTGCTCGGCTGATAAGCCAATTAACATTTTGTCCTGTCTCACAGAAGGAAGCAGCTGCCGGCCATGATGGATCACCAAAATGAAAGGGCTTTTGAAGGTCTAAACTGCTCCTCACTAGATGTCTGGCATTAATCCTTACCTAGGGGGTATTCTGGAAAAAGCACCACTTCAGACAGCACCTGTCATCATCAAGGAGGCCACAGTGTGGTTTGTTCAGGGCTTCTTTGAGCACCACCTATGGTTTCATTCGAACGCTGATCTGTGCAGCGTCTCCTCTGCCAAACATGTTATTTTAATTGGACATTTTGGACACCTGCTTGCTGGTTTCATCACACTGCGAGTGCTAATACATTGTTCATCTCTTTTAGTATATGAAGTCTGGGATGCACCAACTGGGTTTGGGTTGGCGAAAATGACTTTGTACCATTTGGATTTGGTAATTTAATGCCAGGGATGGTAAATGACCAAATAATGAAACTTGTGTACTTGCAGAATGACAATAAATTTGTACATTTTCTTGATATCTTCTTGCCAAGGTGCATGCCGAGACCTTCAGCAAAGTCCCAAAATGACCTTATGTCATAGTATTTAGTATGAAAACCATAGTCTGTTTCTTGTTCTTGCCTTCAAGATTGGGAGAATTGCATGTCTTGCCAGTAAGCTTGGCTCATTATTAATTAACCAATTAATTGGTCCGGTACACATGCCGTGATATTATTTGAACCAGACAGCGAAGGTTTGATTAAGTTGATAAAGATCAAGTAGTCATTTGTCACAGAGGAACTCACTGGAGCTCCCTGGGTGATGGATATCTTCAGCATGGCATGCAGGTGGGCCATGACATGCCACTCTAGAAGCATCATCTCCTCATGGGCATTATTTAGAGACCCTCTGGGTCACCACTGTACACCTTCTTCTGGTTCTACATGTTTAACATCACCCCTCCCAGTGGTGTGAGTGTGGCCATCATCTCTGAAAACCTTTCCACTTAGATGTTCAATAAACCTTTGGCCATATGGTGTATGTAACTGTGGTTCGATGGAGGCTGGATAACCACCAGAGTTCCCTGTTTGTTGGAACCAGGACCAATGCAGAAGGAACTTGGAAAGGAGGTTCCACTGAAACAACAGGTCTATGACAACAGTATGTTATAATTATATAATATTATTTAAGCTTTCGGCACGAGTGTGTGCCCACGAAGGTGTGTGACACCTGGCGGTTATCTGGTGTCCATAGAAATGAAGTTACATTCGTAACTAGGTTTTATGGGGAAAACACATACTTTACGTTTGTTTTATGACAAATTAGTTCAATTGATGTGTTCGAATTATTTTACTGCAGTGGAATTAAATGGCGAGAGAAAGAGAGAGCGTATTTTGTTACCTAAAGTAGACACGGCCATGCAAAGGACAGGAAAGGAAGACAGAAAGAGAAAAGAGAATGAATTCCTGAAAGACTATTTGTATGGGGGAAGGTTTATCCCTGACCACAAGACCAGGACCAGTGGCATGACCCGTTCCCATATCGTCCCACTTCACCAAAAGAGAAGCAAGTTTTTTGGAGATGCAAAATTTGTAGCACAAAAAAATGACAGCATTCAGGAAGTGACATCAGTACAAATGGCTAGTTACTGGAAATGACCTGTGGGCCAAAATATTTGCAAATATATATATATATATTTTAAAACAATTGCTTACGTTATGTGCAAAAAGCCCAATTTTTGATCACTTTAGTGACTTTTTTCTTTCAAAAAAGAGCCTAGCAGTAAAACTAGCAACTTTTTCAGGAGACCTTAGTTTCCTGCCCTCGATCAATGAATCAATGAATATGCAAATTAGGTTATGACGTCATTAAGCGACTTCTTAGAGAGTTTTTCAGTATGTATTAGCTACTAGAGACTTTCCCCTGAACAAAAAAAAAAAAACAAAAGAGTTTGCAACGCTGTTTTAAATTCTGCACTGTTTCTTTCTGTGTAATAAACATTAGAGTAACATAACAACCAATCAGAATTATAGTTTCTCTCTCTTTCTTTCTCTCTCTCTCTGTGTCTGTGTGTGTGTGTGTGTGTGTGTGTGTGTGCAGGAGTCACTCTCTCTCTGTCTGTGTGTGTGTGTGTGCAGAAGTCTCTGTGTGTGCGTGTGTGTGTGTGTGTCTGCAGGAGTCTCTCTCTCTGTCTGTGTGTGTGTGTGTGTGTGTGTGTGTGTGTGCAGGAGTCTCTCTCTCTGTCTGTGTGTGTGTGTGTGTGTGTGTGTGTGTGTGTGTGCGCGCGCGCGCGCGTGCAGGAGTCTCTCTCTCTGTCTGTGTGTGTGTGTGTGTGTGTGTGTGTGTGTGTGTGTGTGCGTGCGCGCGCGCGTGCAGGAGTCTCTCTCTCTCTCTGTCTGTGTGTGTGTGTGCAGGAGTGTGTGCGTGTGTGTGTGTGAGTGTGTGTGCAGGAATCTGTGTGTGTGTGCAGGAGTCTCTGTGTGTGTGTGTGTGTGTGTGTGTGCGCGCGCGCGCGTGCAGGAGTCTCTCTCTCTCTCTGTCTGTGTGTGTGTGCAGGAGTGTGTGCGTGTGTGTGTGTGCGTGCGCGCGCGCGTGCAGGAGTCTCTCTTCACACATCGCAGCTCATGGATCTAACACGGTAAGAAGACTTTACTCTTTTTACTCTCTGCACTTTCTTTACGCGTGAACATGGAGTGAGAAACCTGACAGTCAGCAGGCAGCGGTTCCATTAGACCTGCTCTCTGTTCTGGAGAGTCTGTGAGTTCACTTTAACCTGGAGAATGGACGTTTGTTTTTTATCCCAAAACTGTATCAAAACAGGACTTAGGCTGTAGCTTAAGTTTAAAAGCAATAAACCTGTGAAAAAGTATTGTGTTAAAAAGGAAATAATGTTGTTGTTGCTGTTATATTTATTAGTAATTATTTATTATAAGTATTAATTTGTTTGGTTAATGTAGTAATAGTGAGTGATAATAGTAACAGTTTATTATTTAATCCAATGTTTTTGTTACAAAGTTTTGCTGCTCCTTTATTAGTAGTAGTAGTAGTGTTGCTGTTTTACTACTACTACTACTACTACTAATAATAATAATAATAACAATAATAATAATAATAATAATAATAATAATAATCAGTCGGGCCAATAATAAAAGTTAACAACAACAACAGTAATTATAATAAATATTTATTATTATTATTATTATTATTATTATTATTATTATTATTATTAATAGTAGTAGTAGTGTTGTTGACAACAGTATAACAGATAGATAGATAGATAGACATATTATAGATTATATTAGAATTAATAATAATAATAATAATAATAATAATAAATGTTATTGTTTATAGTGGTTTACATCAGGAGATTGCACACTGTAAAAGAATTTCTACACACCCTCTCTACACATATTTATTTTATGAACATAATGTTCAACACACTATTCATATATTACGCTCAAATATTATTTCAATGTTTATTGTGTACAATAATATTTTGATTACTTAATAGAGTCAAAGAGCGGTTTAGAGTTCTGATCTTTCCACAAGTTTTTATTCCATTTGTCATTAGATTCATGTCGACATTATTAGTGCTACCTGTTTATTGAGTTAATGAGGTTTAAATCCATTCAATTCCATTCGAGTTAATAATAAAAGGAACTCAATTTCTGCCATTACAACAAAAAGATATCACTGATATGTTTCCCAGATCTCTGGGGTCCCTGGACACTCTGCACTCTAGATACACTAGATAATACACTCTAGACGGGACTGAACATTAACATTCTCATGCTTTTCTACAGCATTATACTGTCAGTGCTTCTCCAGTGTGTGAGCGCAGTGTGGGCCCGAGTGCTCCTGCTGACTGACATGTACGGAACCATGCACTCGCCCAGCTTTCCCGAGCCGTATCCAAAGGACAGCGAGATCCAGTGGAATATCAGTGTTCCGGAAGGATATCAGATTCGCCTCTACTTCATGCACTTCGACATCGAGCCGTCATACCTGTGCGAGTATGATTACGTAAAGGTGAGCTCATTTGGAAATTTTAACCGCTATCTGTATTAGGGGTGTAACATAATGCCACTATCTGTATCTGCGTCTGTTTAGTGCTCCAAACATGTGTATCTGCATTCAGATTTAAACTCAGAGTTGGCATGGCCTAAACCAGGAGGTTGTGAGTTCAAATCCCACAACGATCCGTGCTCACGAGCCAAGGGATGGAATACACTCTCACCTGTCAATCAAAGCGACACTAGACAATCGTGTGCGTCTGTGAGTTCATGTATGCGGAAGAGGGCAGAAAGCATTCTCTCCTGAATGTGTTGCGCAAAAAGAAGAGTTGGTTGGCTTTACGAGTCTCAGAAGATGCATGTGTTGAGGTAGCTGTCTCAAAGGAAGCACGTGTTGAGGTTGTTGTTGTTGTATGATAGAGAGCTGGATGGTGGGTGGGGACCAAATGTCACCAAATTAACGAGGAAAATCAAAGAAACACTGGGAAAAAAAGCAGGTAGAAATGAAGCACTGTCACTATGGTGTGTGAATTCTGGCTCTAACAGTTCCTCAAGTTCATAATTGGTTTCCCCTTTTTAATCCCGCTGACGCAGGTTTTTTTTTTTTTTTTTTTTTGTATGCACAAAAAAACACTTTAGAACATGCTGTTTTCAGAAATAATCAACATTGGGATAGTAACATGAACTTCGATTTGCGTCAGGCCACATCACACCACTCCATTGTTGATTATTTTCCTATAACAGCGAGACACCAACTGTTTTAATCCTCACTTACTTCACAGAGCCTCTTAACCACAGGGGCGATATTTATATTCAAAGGGTAAAAAAAACCACAAACCTGCCCTCTCACTGCCCCTACACTCAAATACCCATCTCAAAACAGGTGAAATGACAGTGATAAATGGTATTATGATAACTCAGCTCATTGTGTGTGTGTGTGTGTGTGTGTGTGTGTATCAGTTAGCCATGCATGACCCATCGTTCACTGACGCTTAGTGTAAACACCCAAACCAGGCAGATAGATAAGGGAAGTTTGTGTGTGTTTGTGTGTGTGTGTGTGTGTGTGTGTGTGTGTGTGTGTGTGTGCGCCTGTTAAAGAAACTGATAGAGAAGCTTCCAATATTTTGTATTTTATAGTGACATATAATATCTTAAGAATAAGTTTTGAATTTTTTGTGTGTTTGCTTGTATATGTGTGTGTGTGTGTGTGTGTGTGTGTGTGTGTGTAGGTGTACTCAGACAGCGAAGAGCTAGCAGTGTTTTGTGGAAGAGAGAACACGGACACAGAACGGGTTCCTGCTGGCGATGTTATCTTATCACCGGGGAACATTCTCAGTGTGGCGTTTCGCTCAGACTTTTCCAACGAGGAGCATTACTCTGGATTTGAAGCACACTACAGTGCAGTGGGTAAAAATCACACACATACTCACACACACACACACACACACACACACACACAGATACCTTACAGGGTTACACATATTGGGCCTCATATGTGAAACTGGATACGAACAAATTTATTCAGAAATCTTTCGCAAGAGCTTTTATCCAAGAAATTCAGGAAAATTCAGGAAAATGCATTTAGTTCGGAAAAACGTTCGTGTCCTACATTTGCTCCGGAGTTTGTGTAAATTTGCATGTAATGAGACTCACTAACATCAATGTCGTTTGATTGGCTTCAAATTGTATAATTGTTGTAATTCGGATGTTTCATATTAATGACTTAAAAGAAAGAAACACAAAAGAAAACCATAAACGAAGACAAATAAATTCAATTAGGATAAAAGAAATGGCACCCCTCTAAAAGGAGTCAATGGTAGCCGATGCTCTGCATTGGCTGAGCTGCATTATTGGAAGATTTAGTGCATGCCCTGCTTATGAGGTGTTCTTTCACTGTTTAGTCATCATGCTGTTGTTTTCAGTTCTATTGCCTTTTATGGAGTTTTGTGGGTGTCACTAAATTTAAATCAGCTGTGCTATGAACACAATTGATCATTTACAATTTACGAAGAAAATCAGTGAAACTTTTACTTCAGGTTTGGCCAATGAGAGCAATTACACACAGCTTTATTAATGATTGATAAAGTTATTATGATCTGCCTTTGTTGTTTTTATGACTGTCCACAGATATAGATGAGTGTAGAGATAAAAACGATGAAGTTGGGGCTTGTGATCACTTTTGTCATAACTATATCGGCGGCTACTACTGCTCCTGTCGATATGGACACCAGCTTCATTCTGACAACCGAACGTGCAAAGGTATAAAGATTTTTCATTAATGTTCTCATGCCATTAAAATACAGACATTTATAACCCAACACCTTCCTCAAAACCGAAGTAAAAATTTAGGTGCGTTTAGACGAACTTGTATGAGCCAGTCAGCCAATCATGCGGCAGGTCAAGGTCAAGGAAAAAAAAGTGAACTCTGTATCTTTGGTCCTAAACAGGCTGGTTTGAGTGTTTCGGAAACTGCTGATGTTCTGGGATTTTCACACAATAGTCTGTAGAGTTTACACAGAATGGTGCGAAACACAAAAAACACCCAGGGAGTGGAAGTTCTAGGGGTGGAAACGCGTCAGTAATGAGAGAGATCAGAGGAAAATGGCCAGACTGGTTTGAGCTGACAGGAAGGCTATGATAACTCAAATAATCACTCTTTACAACCGTGGTAAGCTGAAAAGCATCCCAGAATGCATAATATGCCAATCCTTGAGGCAGGTAGGATACAAGAGCAGAAGATCACATCAGGTTCCGCTCCTGTCAGCCAGGAACAGGAGTCTAAGGCTACACCGTGCACGTGTTCAGTGAAAATGTACAGACTTTTTCCAAACTGCTGTACAAGTGTTCCAGTAGCGAGTGAGTGTTCATGCATTCAGAACAGTTTAAACAATTTGCCACTGAATGCCTTTGAATACCAACAGCTTAGTCTTTTGCGATTTTTTTTTTTTATCCTTCTTTGTTTTTTGGAGTTGGAAAGTTGAAACATTTGTTATGTGCGGCTTTGGGAGAACAAATCCTATAAGTGTTTAACGCAAATACTTTAAGAAATGTTAACTGACTCAGTTTGACCCTGCTGACATTGAAGATTAACAAGACATGGGATCCAGTTGCTCCCACACAAAAATATCCTTTTAATAATAATTTTTTTTACCCTTTCCTTATGGCTGTAGTGATTTAGATGATTTAGAGGATTTAGTCATCTGTACACACTGATGCATGTTTACGTTATGTAGCTTTTTATTATTTCAGTTATTTTAAATGTATAGCTTAAGGAATGTACAACGGTTTTATATAAATCATAGGGATTAGCTAGCTATGAGCTCAGAGAGACCTTGATTAAATGGGATTAGTGGTTGGAATTTCCTAAATAAGTTCAGCTTTAGGAAAGCTGGGGTGTCATTTAGTTGTGTAATTCAAAGTAATCGTGTTTTTAACGATATAACAATTACTTGAATAACTTATTTTCTTATTTCATTTTACACATCAAACTTTACATTAAGATAGAGTAAATGACTGGTAGAAGTATTTCTAATGTATATGTGTGTTTGTGTGGGGTGGATTGTGCATCTGTTTTATGTCCACACTTTGGCCCAGCCACGCTGATCATATCTGAAAGATAAATGGCAAATATTTACATTTGAGCTGCCAGTGAAATCTGCGAAATGCCTGTGAACCTCAGTCACCCTATTAGCACTGTAGCAGGAGCAGGAAAGAGAAGTCTTGTGATTCATGGTTAAGCCTTTTGCCAAAGAAATGTCATATTTGAGTAAATATAAACTGACAAATTAGAATCGCTTAGATGGGTATAATACACCCACACTGTAGATCTGTTTTCTTCTTGCAACTAGTGGAGTATTCCCGTGTTCTCCTCCTTGCCGAGTGCTAAAATCAAAGTTGTCACCTCATGACCATGGCCCTATGGACAGCCTCTGGACATGGGAAGATTCAAAACTTCTGTCTTAAGAGCTGTCTATCTATAGGGCCAGTGCAATCTGATGGTGAATATGTTGAAATGCCAGCTTAGTCTGACCAGCTCCCAGTTGCCTGAGCTGTTCAATCTGGTAGACCATCTTTGCCAGCTTTTTATTTATCTGGATTATCGCTACGGATGCTACATTTCTGACAATAAAATACAACAGTAAGGCAATTAGAAAATCTCAAACATTAGTTTGCTGGCAAATATGTCTGGACTTGACCAGGACTGACGCAGTCTTGTGCGCAGGCATTGGCAAACTCACAAGGAAGTAGTTCATCTAATTTGGAATGCCTATTGAAGAACAGAATCTGATCGGTTTGCAAGCCAGACAGACAGCTCACTGTCCACAGTGGTTCACAGACGAGGTGGAGACAATCACTTTGGGCCATGATGCACTGGTGCAGGACTGGCCACTGTTACCGCTGCTGTGGAAGACTTTGGCAGACTTTGCGACAAGCTTGATTCTGGCAGAACAGACCCATCAGACCGGACCTGCTGTCCCAGATGCATGGGTCACTGTGGCACCTCACTGCATGAAATAATAGGCCTAACCTCTGAGAGTGACCCCAGGAGACTGGTATGTCCACTATGGGTCAGACACATTCTTATGCTCTATCTGTGCTCCATTTGTGTGCAAGCAATAGGAAAGATTTTTCATTATGGTGAATCACTGTCCAGTTCAGCTGTCCAGTTTCGATGAGTCTGTTCCCACTGTAGCCTCAGATTCCTGTTCTTGACTGACAGGACTGGCACTCGATGTGGTCTTCTCTGTTGTAGCCCATCTATCTTGAGGTTCAACATGCTGTGCGTTCTGAGATGCTTTTCAGCTCCCGATGGTTGTAAAGAGTGGTTATTTGAGTTACTGTAGCGTTGGTGCCAGTTTGAACCAGTCTGGGCACTCGCTTCTGACCTCTCGCATCAACATGTGGGAACTGCCACCTACTGGATGATTTTTTGTTTGTTTTTTGTTTGCATTCTAACTTTAGAGATTGTTTTCCAAGAAAATCCCAGGAGATCAGCAGTTTCTGAAATACTCAAACCAGCCACCAACAGCCATGCACCAGTCAAAGTCACTTTATAATCGTGTGTGTGTGTGTGTGTGTGTGTGTGTGTGTCGTCAGTGGAGTGCAGTGACAGCTTGTACACCGAGGGTTCTGGACTGATCACCAGTCCAGATTTTCCCAAGCCATACCCTAAAAGCTCAGACTGTCTCTACCGAATCAAGCTGGAGAAAGGTTTCTTGGTCACTCTGGATTTCGATGATACCTTTGACGTAGAAGATCACCCCGACGTCACCTGCCCCTACGACTACATCAAGGTGAGGACCACAAGGAATTCCAAGGCTACCACTTCTAATCCTTATGGTTTTTCAAAAATATTTACAATGCCAAGGTGTGTCTAAACTGTTTAACAGCAAGAGTCAATTCTCAGCTGCTTTAGTTCTAGCACAGAGTTGCTGCTGGTGTGGAACCAAGAACCAGTGATAATAGTGGCTTGGGGGGGTGCCACCATTTTGTTGTCATGATGAAGACTTGTATTATTCTCAAGACTGCTGTTTATGGAATAAACCACTTGGGAGAACATTAGAGCATTAATCAGCACAATCTGACCAATCAGATTCGAGAATTCAACACCGCTATAAATCTATTCAATGCCTCTATGCTAGTTGATGCTAGCAAGCAAGCTAATATTGTGTACAAACAAATAAATCATTCTGTCTTTAGAGTTATACTAAAGTTAGGATTTTGGCAAGTTAGGTTGATTCTGTGATCCTTTTTTCCTCTATGAAGTTAAAATAAAATAAAGAATTAGGAATCATTTGTAGCACATAGCATGTAGTAGCACTTATTACTTAATACGCAAAAGGATAAGTACCTTTATTTCAATTCAAAATCAATTAAAAATGACATTCTATACAAGTTCATATCATTTTATTGTGCAGGGAAACATCTTAATGTGTTCTCAGTGTCTGTTTTACTTGGAGATCTCCCTGAATGCCCAAAAAATCTAGAAAATGCACATTCCGAAACATTGCACAATCTTTTCCACGCATATGCTATGAAGTATGACTGCCTCCTCGCTGTATTTAGACCAGTGGTATCAAATATGAAATGCAGTAAGACTGCTCCAGCAGAGACGACTCATTTGGATTCAGAAGCTCAGCTGAAAGATTTGAGAAAACATCACACTGAGCAGTATTTCAGTGAAGGAAAGACGCAGAAAGAAGTATTTAGGATGTGGCTATATCTGACTCTGAATATCTCTCTTGTATGAACGTGGCCACTGATTTGGATTAAGTGTTGGGTGGGCAAAAAATTGTACAAGAGTTAAATAAATGATCGTCCAATCCTGAAGCGTCTTGTTGAAGCTGTCCCCAACTTCCTCCATATTTAAGTCATGACCTAGAGATTGAACACTCGCTTGATCGCAGGCTTGTGGTTCAGACTCAGGCATTAATACCTGTATTGAGGACACATTTAGATCTGGATATGAACTGAGGTTGAAAGGAGTGTCATGTGACTCTTTTTTTTGTTTTGCAACTGAAACTAATAAAAACTCCACTTGTCCAAATTTGTTTTGAAATGAATTAACACGAGGTTATGTGTTAGCTAACTAGCTCATACTGATGAGCGCATGCTTTTTAATGGTCCAATGAGAGATGATAAAATTAAGGGGGAGGGGTATTGATGCTTTTCTGTACATTTGTAAAACTCTTTCCCTGGTTTAGTTTTTGGATCCAATGACACGATGCACCTCCAACCCCCTAGATGGCGCTAATGTCTATGCATATTTAGGGAGAAGATGATAAGGATTATTAACAGATGCTGCTGTTGATGACATTAATGATGACGACATTCTCTTTTTGCAGATTCAGGCAGGAGAGAGAGTGTTCGGCCCGTTCTGCGGAGACAGATCACCTGGCAGGATCCAGACAGGAAGTAACATTGTGAGCATCTTGTTTCACAGCGATAACTCCGGAGAGAACCTGGGCTGGAAGCTCACCTACACATCTACAGGTAACGGCACTGGACTGTAGGGACTGAGAGGAAAATGTTTTAAAATTAAACTATAAATTTAAATTCTGTTTATTTTATTGTTGTTGTTGTTGTTGTTTGTAGGCAGCGAGTGTGCAGTTCCTCTGCTGCCACCTAATGGTCATTTAGAGCCACTACAGTCTAAGTACTTTTTCAAAGAGCACATCACGGTGACCTGTGACCCTGGCTACTTGTTGCAAAAGGTGATGATGCAGATTAGTTTTAAAGCAAAACATACACACTAATCTTTATCATTAAAATGATGTGATGTTCGATGGTGTCCAAGATTTATTTTGTCAAGATATTTTTAGTTTAAACCTCTTTCATCGACATGCTCTATTTTCATGTTGGTTCACAGTTTCCTACATTACCCACAATGCCACTCGACTACCTGCTGATAATGGTGCAGTGGGATTTAGCCGTTGCGTCATGTCCACCTAATGAGTGTATGCAGCAGCGCTTTAGTCTTTTAGTCTAGCAGTGATGAAAACGGCTAATTTCTCACAGCACCTACCCAAAAATTAGCACCAGTATCGCTAAACACGTCACAATCATTTCAATATAAACATGTTTCAGAGTGGAGTTTTCCTTTAATCCGTGCAACTCCAAATAGACTCGTACTCTCTGATTCTCAGGATGGAGAGGAGTTTGAGCATTACCAGATAGAGTGCCAGGCAGATGGAACCTGGAGCAGCCGTGTACCTCTCTGTAGAAGTAAGCACTTTTGCATGTTTTTTTTTTTTTTTTTTGGCTTTGTGTACTGTATCTGTGCACTTACCTATCACTGAAGGTTGCCAGTGTGTGTGAAAAAGGTGCGTAGGCAGGTGAGTTGTCATAAAATCATGCAGATGCAGGTCAAGAGCTTCAGTTATTGTTCACATCAAACATCAGAATGAGGGAAAAGTGTGATCTCTGTGACTTTAACCGTGGCATGGATGTTGGTGCCAGATGGGCTGGTTTCTGCAGCCTGTATCTGCAGGATTTTATTAATTGCTCTACTGCCACATGATTGGCTAATTAGATAACTGCATGAATGTGTACAGGTGTACAGGTGTTCCCAATAAAGTGGACTACTTTAGTAGTGTATACTATGGTTCTGAAAATTACAAATTTTCCTGAACGGAAATATGATTCTCTTTTCCATGAAATCAAGTTCTAGCATTTTAAAAGTCCAATACTTCTACATTTATAACCTGATCTTATGGAAATAATCGCTGATTCAATCAGTCACTAGTTTTCACTAAATTTCTTGATATTTATGTCTTTTATTAGCTCATTTAACATTTTAAAACATTGTCTGCTGTCGTCTCTACAGAGTGTGTGAGCACTCTTCTCTGTTTTGATGATGATGTGACAGCTTCAGGAAGTTTTGACAACTGCAATCTGATTACAAACTGATTAAACTTCTGTCTATTTCGCTAAGGAATGTAACTATTCAAATACTTGATCAAATCATGAGAAATGCTAGCAAGGTTTTAGAGCTCTTTAGCCAGATTGACTGCACTGCACTGCAATATTTGCATGCAGGTGCCAAAGCAAGGGTAGAAAGTATATAATATAATAAAAGTATATAATATGAAAGAAATATAGAACGTGTATAATATATAAATAAGAACATTTTCACACTGATTTGGGAGACATAATGCATATTTGTTTTCTTAAATTAGAGATGTAAAAGCATGCATTTAGTTAGAAAATTCACTTTTGGATAAAAAAACAGGATTTTTCATCATTTTTTCCAAAATTGACCTACAGTGACATGCGACGAGTTTTTATACATATATGTTTTAATTCAAAGTCCTGTCACTGACCAATTTAATTCCAGTATATTTATTTAAACCTTTAAAAACTATATAGCTGCATCATACACCATACTATATAGTGTATTGCTATGTAGCCATTTCTTAGCTGAGAAATATTTCTGCTGCTATTGATTAGTTAGTTTACTTCTTTACATATTTTACATACATAAGTCAATTCTGCAATCAATAAATCAAATAAATTCGTATTGACAAGAACAAAAAATATAACTATACTAGACATCTCATGTTTTTTTTTTTTGTTTGTATAATATATGGAGTTTATGAAGTTGTGTTTTTCAGTAATGGCTACAATACAGCATTTTATTGAGACATACACATTTTAAATAGCTATTCACATGTCTTAAAAGTCTGTTGTCTTTCTCACTTTTTCCTTATCTCTTTCTTATCCCCTCCTCCTTTCTGTTCCCTCTTTCTCTCATACTGGTTGTCCTTCATTTCTCTCCACTGCGAACCAGAGAAGGAACCTCAAAGGAGCCGCCGTTCTGTGGTTTAAAATTATTTTTTTCCCTAGTACATTTGTAAAACAGTAAATTCCAATGCTGAACACAATTCGAGTCTGGTCTGTTATTTAACCTGTAGTTATAGCACACACTCCGCGATAAGAGATAATCCAGTAAATGTTACAGTAGCATCTTTAGCCTATGGATACTACCGTCAAGCTTTTGAGGTGACAAAAAACTTATAGAAATCCAAATTCTAAAATAATATCACTGTCTTCATAATAAATCTTTGATGCATTCAGAGCTGTATTCAGAGGTGATGTTCATGCAGGGAAAGTTCCTTGTATTCAGAGTCGGGTTACGCACTCACTTTAGTGGATTTTCTCAGCTCTGCATTCAAATCATGCAAAATAACCTGTGTGTAGTTCATGCATCCGAGGGTGCCAGGTTTTTCTTGAGAAGAAATCAAGATCTCCAAATACAGCCCCAAGATTTTGCTCAACAAACTGAATGCTAAAACGCGGAGTTTCATATAACAGGTTTCGTTTGCCAATAAAATAGAAATAGCTCAGATTTACTTACAGTAAGCAGAGATACGGCCGTCTGTAAACTGATGAACTTCTCATGGACATGGACAGAAGCTACATTTGAAGAGATGGATGCAGCAGAAGTAGGTATGGTTTTGGTTCAGTTTAATTCTGTCCATGGATTAATTCAAAAAACCCATCCAAATTCCCACTGGAAATCATCTCTGTGAACATTTTAAGCAGTATGGACCAATCCAAATGAGTTAATTAGCTTTCTTCTTGACAAAATGATCGTGCTAATTCAAATTCTTGTGCCTTTCTAGCAGACTAACATCTTTCATCTGGTGTTAATCCTTCAAATCCTCCTCTTCAACAAACATATTATGCTTCTCAAAGAAAAGGAATATTGATTTCCATTATGATTTATGTTTAAAACTCTCTCTCTCTCTCTCTCTCTCACTCTCTCTCTCTCTCTCTAGCGATTGACTGTGGTCCCATAGATGTATCTTTAGGAGACGTGGTGTATACTAACCCCAGCAACAGTACTACCGTTGGATCGAGGATCCTGTACAGCTGCAAGAGCTCTCCTGGAGAACAGAGTTTGGCTTTCACTCTCGCTAGTCACTGAAATGATCATCCAGCAGTTAAACCACTTCTTTTAAACATTATTTTCTTTGTTGCTTAATGCAGGTACATATACGTGTGATTGGAGTGGTGTATGGATGAATGAGGATGGAGCCACCCTACCTACATGCCAACCAGGTGAAACTTTTCGTGCGACGTTGTTTTCATGCAGCGTGATTATTGCCCGGCATGTTGGTCTGTCGTTTAAACAATTTGAGTGAAATCTTGTGTTCGGTATCTATGAATGTACAGTATATAGCCAACGTCTGCGATTTAGCCATAGCATTTACAGCGTCTGGTCCCTTGAGGTGATATGGGAGTTGCCTGAAAACTAGGCTTTTCTGTTTTTTCAAATAAAGCAGCTGTCTAGATCAAACATGAAACAAATTCACCAAAGGGGAAAGGACAGGGGATGTGAAACACAAATAATTTTTTTCTGGTAGTGGTTACTTTCTCTTCATGGCAAGTTTATCTTAATTCACCTAGAATTCACAAGCCTCTGTCTTGTTTGTTTGATATAAAAAATATAAAACAAGAAAACGGGACTGTGTACTCTTTGGTCGTTTTTGTTCAGTTGTTTTCTTACTGTTCTTACATCTGAAAAAAAAAATTAGCCATTTGTCCACCGATATACAGTATGGCTTTTATGTTGAAATTTGTTTTTCTCTCTACCTGCTATGATTTTCTTATAAGCAATGGGCCTCATTTATCAGTCATTTAGTAAAGTTGTGTGTAAATATTTTCTGGCCAAACCGAACTAAAGAAATTCCACCAGACTTACAGAAGTTTCACAACTAAATAGACATATGTTGATAAATACCAATCAAAATGCGGGAACTTACCAAGTGAGTTCAAGGGACAGCTGATTTACATTTTGCCACACCCACAAAACTCCATAAAAGGCATAGCTCACAGAAAGCTGAAAAGAACAAAATGGCAACTAAATGGTGAAAAAGCTCCTCCTAAGTGTAGTGTACGCTAAATCTGCCAGTAATGCAGCTCAGCCATTGCAGAGCGTCAGCTTACTGAGACACACACTAACTCTTCCTCCTTTTATTTTCATCCTGATTGAATGGTTAGTCCAATTTGTCATCATTTACGGATTTGTTTTGGGTCACTTTTTTCAAGTCATCAATATGAAATGATACAAATTGTATATATTTTGGCACTAAGCAATGGGGATTCACATTAGTATGTCTCAAACTCAGGAGTTGTCATAGGATTTTTTCCAACTAACAGGATTTTATCTTTTTTTTTTTCTTAATATCGCATTACTCTGCAATTTTTTAATTAAATTCCTTCATATAAAGCTTGATAAATGAGACTCAGTGTTGGCACCTCTGATGTATAGTACAGTAGCTGTCCTTTATCTGGAGCCTGGTGTCTCAGTTTTGTGGTTTCTGGTTGGACTTTCTGTCAGTATTTTGTATTAAGTAAAAGGTTTTGGACTAAAAACTTTACTCCGTATGATGTAACAGATCTGGAGAATAACACACAGTCGGATTCTGAATTCCAGTTGCCTACTACAACAGCTAAAGCCCAAGCAGGTAAGCTAAACCCTGTGACACGCAATTGAATCTCTAAGGTTTATATGCTTTATCCTTATCCATGCATGTTTATACTGTGTGTATGCTGGTATTCATACGCTCAAGTCAATACATGTGTGGTCAATGTGTATTGTAAGTTTGTGTGCATTTGATTTGTGTGTAAGCATGCGGAGAGGAGTCACGGCCCTTCCCATCCCTCCAAAAGCGGATTGTGGGCGGACGCACAGCATTTCCGGGTCTTTTTCCCTGGCAGGTTCTCCTGTCCGTGGAGGATACGTCCCGGGTTCCTACAGGTCACTGGTTCGGTAGTGGTGCTCTCCTGTCCCCATCATGGGTGCTCACAGCTGCACACGTGCTCCGCAGACAGCTCAGGGACCTGTCTGTTGTTCCCGTGGCTCCCGCGCATGTGCACGCTACACTGGGGCTCACGGACGTCCGGGATAAAAGGCTGGCCATCAACCGCTCTGTCGAGATGCTTATCCTCCATCCAGAATTTGACCCGCACAACTACAACAACGACATCGCCCTGGTCAAACTTAGCCAAGACGTGGTACTGAATGAGCTGGTGAGGCCTGTTTGCTTGCCCCCACCATGGGTCAAAGGTCAGGCTCATACACCCTTGCCTAACACACTAGGCGTGGTTGCTGGTTGGGGGATCAGCATGCCTAATTCCTCTGCCTTGTACAGCGGGATAACCTTTGATCTTGGTGTCGTGTCTGAGGTGCTGCAGTATGTAAAACTGCCGGTTGTGGCGCAAGAGGAGTGTGAAGCCAGCTACACCTCGCGTTCTGCAAGCTACAACATCACCGAGAACATGTTCTGTGCCGGGTTCTATGAAGGAGGACGTGATACGTGCTTAGGGGACAGCGGGGGCGGATTTGTAATAAAGGATCCCCACAGTGGGAGATGGGTAGTGCAGGGTCTCGTGTCTTGGGGCGGGCCAGAGGGATGCGGCAGTCGGCAGGTGTATGGGGTGTACACCCGAGTGGCAAACTATGCAAACTGGCTGCACAAAACGATGAACACAGAGTGCTGGTGGTGAGAGACGCAGGGATCCAGTGGGATTTTTTGTCTCTGCGTCTTTCCGTCTTCATGTCTATCTTCATTTCTCTGTCTGTCATTCTGTCTTTTAAAACATGGCTTCCTTTGTGTTCTTTTACCAGCCTCTATATTGTATAGTGCACAATTTTTATTTGATCATTATTTATGACTAATCTACAATCTGTAAGCACACAATGTTTGGGTGTGTAACTATTAACAGTGTAATGTGATTTCTAACTAATTTACTTGCATTTAACAGAAAGAACAATAAAATTAAATGTAAGGTTTGAATTGCATAGTGACAACATTTTTTACGGCCGAAAGTAAAACACAAGGTGACACTTTACAATAAGGGTATATTAATAAACATTACTCAATAATTCAATACCAAAATTGTGCACATTGGTATTCAGACCGCAGATGAAACTACAGCACTGTTCAGAAGTTGTGCAGGAGTTACGAGTAAAACAGATGCGTGTCTCAGTTGAGTGCATTTTTCTTGCATGATATCTGGAGCACTGTCTGAGAGTTTGATGTAAACACAATATATTATGCTGAAATACACTCAAAATACACTCCAAATGCCATTTTAGTTCAAAATTATAACCATAAATATGACGCTATTAATTAATTAAGAGTATTAACAGTCCCTTTAAAGTCCATAAAAGGTTTGTTTTCACATCTTTATCAGAGACGTTGCTACACTCGAGGACTACATTTTTAATGGATTAAATAATGAACAACACTAGAAGACATAAGTATAGCAGACGAGCGCTGGGTCAGCTTCTCCTTCAAACTTTACAGGAGAGCACATCGAATTAAAGAAAACGATGGCATTATTTTATTCACTTAAACCAAAATAGCTAATTATCATGCACACACACACATGACCATTTCAAAACTCTGATTTAGTGCAGTATCTTGTAGCTTCATTAAATTGTGTGCATATATAAAATAATATATACAAATCAAATCAGTGTCTTTTGTTCAGGCAGGTGACACAAGCAGGAGAATGTTGCTTCATCTGGTTGGTTGGGCCTCACAAGCAAGGATTTCTGGTCCATATGAGGTTGAGAAGCAACTCAGTGCAATCTATTATGTAATTTGTCCTCTGGATAGGAAGTGTAAGACTTGTGTCTGACATGTAATTATGTTGAAATTGTATGTGGTTAGACATTTTAAGCCTGAGCTTGCTACACCCTGTTTGTGGTTTCATATCATCAGAGCCTGTGGTGCTCTGTTATGCTAGTGTTGTTATGCTAGTGTTGTTATGCCAGTGTTGTATCTCCTCTCCCAGATCTACTCAAGTTCGGCTGGGGATTCAGCTGCAAAACAATATTTCAGTCAGCGAAGAACTTTTTGTGGAGCGTGTCTGTGATTGCTGCTGCTGACTTTGCACTGCTATTTAAGGTAGACGTGGAGGCGAGTGCTAGTGCAGAAGGTGTGGTGATGCTGTTGCAGGAAGACAGTGCTGATACTGATCATCCAATTTGTTTCAAGTAATAGCTAAACTACAGCACATTAACGTCACCTTTGATAATGAAGCTCTGAAGTATGTGTAAAAAAAAAAAAAGCTCAACTCTTTGCTTTGAAACACTGTACTGGTGCTTAATTCGTTCTGCCAAAACCATGTCATCAGTGAAGTCCGAAGCTTGATTTCGGCACACGACCACGTGACTGTTCTGGAAATGTTTTGGAAGTCATGCAAGGGAATTTAGATGTGTGATTAGTGATTAGAGATACAGAGATGCTTTGTGGTTATGGAACAAAGAAATGAAAGCATTCTGAAGTTTGGGGAAATTTTTTTTTCCAAAACTTTTCCAAGCTCGTATCAACAAATGTATTAATTGTATTAATAATGTGTAAGTGCTTAGCTTTGCCTATAAAACAAAAAATACATATACAGGGATTGTCTTTAGTTTTACACACAGCATTACCTAATGGAACCAGTTGACCTTATTGTTTAAATAATAAAAAATTCAAAGCATTGGAATGCATAAATTTATTTGCTGGAACCCAAAACCTGGTGCATGAGCTACTCGGAGATGCACTGCGTCATTTGGACCACCAGATGCCACTAGCACACAATGTGTTGAAAAGCTTCAAGTAATGACCCCTGGTTGAAAAAATGGTTGAAAAAGAGACTTTAACTCTGTTGGTAGCTTTTTTCATTATTTTTTCCACTGGGATGTGGCATAGCCAATGTAATTGGTGGAAAAAGAAAAGGGTTCCTGGATTTTTGGAGGGAAAAGAAGCAAGGAGGAGGAAGTTAAGCCTTAGACAGCTTATGTTAAGCAGATAGTTTCTCTTTTACCCATTTCTGTAGTCAAGTAGCTTAAGGCTGAACAAAAAAAAACTTGGGAAGTTGAATCCCAGAAGCTGAAAATCGATGGATTAATGGACGAACTGCTCTACTTGGACTGTGTCCTGAAACAAGATTTTTTGCATTTGGGATGATGATCTGATTACAAGGTGAGATCAGTCCTTTTTCTTTTCAGTTTTTGGCTTGGTCGAGAACTGAAGTATTCACTCCCAGTTCTGGTGTAAGTAATTACCTTCAGAAATCACATAATTAACTGAATGTCACATGATCTCAAGATAAATTTTCCTGGAAGGCCCTAGAGTTCTTTAAAGACCATAGCAAAACAAATAGGATCATGAAGAACAAACAGCTATCAAAACAATTCCAGGACAATGTTCTGGAAAACTACTAATCAGTATTTGGTTTAAAAAAAATCCCAAAGTTCGAACATCCCATGGTGCACCATTAAATCCATTATTTTAAAAAATGGAAAGACAATAGTACAATGTGATTCTGCCTACATGTGTCCCTGCACCAAATATCAGTGACCAGGTAAAAGAGGGCATTAGACAGAAAAGCAAAGAAGCAAGAGGCTAAGGGTAGCTATCAACTATCTACCACCACCATGCTTCACTGTGTGGATGGTGTTCTCAGAGCGATGAGCAGTGTTGGGTTTCTGCCAAATGCAGCACTTTGTTCCAAGTCCAAAAACATACTACAAATATAAAGACAGTTAAAATTACTTTTCACAACATTTTTTTTGTTTATTCTTAAATGGTAACCATATAAAAGCATTAAGAACTGCTTTTCAGATATTTTTTTTTTTCTCAGAAAACAAGAAAAATAAACATGAACACAGAAAACGGATCATGCACGTAAACTGGACATGCTTTTTTGCACATCTATGACATGCAGAACAGCACAGTGCAAACACATTTCTAGTAACATCAAATGCCAGATGACTTAGTGGACTGAAACATTACATTTAAGGCAGTACATTTAAACAACGCATGGAGCTAAGAGACCCATGCTCTCACATTCTTTAATTCACACGAATGAACCCTGCAAAACACCTTTAATAGACAAAAAAACAGCTATGAAGGAACATGGAACATACTTGTATAACTTGAATAACTTTTTTTCAAGAATCAAATAGCCTTTGGGGCTAAGTGTATCATAAATTGTGTTTTATGAACAGGATTAATTAATTGATATTAGAAAAAAGCAGATTTTTTTTATAGAACAGATTTGGAAATATTTTTCCAGCCCATACAAATCTACAAATCCTGTAGAAATTACTAACAAGGAAAATTACTGGAGTTGCTCGATATGTGTGTGTGTGTGTATGTGTGTGTGTGCACGCAAGAACGAGAGATATAGAGATTTATACAAACAGAATAATATAGTTTTCAGTTCAATTTTACACTATGGTTTCTTTTTAAGCAAGTCAACATACTAAGTGTATCTAAATATCTCAGAAATATCAATCAAAACCATTACTTCCATTACATGACCTCTAAAATTTAAAGACACATAAAAATTGGAAAATGCGTATTTAAAGGGTTAGAAATCTATATAAACATGTAATACAAAGCATGACATTAAGGGAAATAAATTAAACGTGACTTTGGTAAACTTAATAAAGGCTGACATCCATCTACAAACCTGTAAATTTGTTTAACTAGGCCAATGAACACATGAATAATTATTGCATTTGGGATGACTTTTTTTTTCTATTAATAGTTTTGTACATGCCCTCAAAAAAAAAAGTCAGGTTTTATATTGCACTTGTTGTCTCGATCCATTTGGGTTCCTGTTGTGTCCAGAGAAAAATAGCAGAACCTATAACACAGTGCTGGTACATTACACAAGTAAAACACATAAAAAAATAATAAAACGAGTCCCTATGGCAATAATCAAGTCACACAAACATACCCGAAATAAACAAACCAAAACAAAAAGGATTTCATTTAATTAATAACAGTCTGTTTGAACTGATCGTAATTTACGCGCCAAGCTACAGTATGACGTGATCATTTTTTGATAAATGGGCTTCGTGAATTTGGCAGGTTACATTTTTTATATTACAATTCAATAATACAATTCAATATTGGTGACATTTTTTTTTTATAAAAAACATCTCAACCTTAACATATAATTATTACCTAAAAGGAAAAGCTTAAAATGTTCTTATAAAACCCTTGACGTTAAAGGGCACTTTAAACACTTGTATGAGTTACGGCATGTTTCATTTTCAGTACAAAAAGTCATTCTACTCCTTAAGATTTCAAGGTTTGAAATGTCCTTAAAACCTCAGACATGCCTACCACGACAAATAAGACAAGAAAACGCAGGGGAGATTGATGTAATAATCTACTAGCAGCAGCAGTTTTCTGCAACACAAAATGCTAAAACACTTGAAGGGTCCAGACAACCATAAAGCAAACAACAACGGCAAATAATTATAGTGCCTCAACACATTCAGGGTGAATTCTAAATGGCTTTCTGGCTTTCTCTATATATAGTAGTGTGCTCAATACATAGGTTACAGCATAACAGCACTGAAAAAGCTACAATGCCATTAAGGGGCTAAAAAATGACTATGTGCCTAGAAAGGAGAAACAATCTTTTAGGGCATATGTGTTTTTTGTTTGTTTGTTTGTTTGTTTTTTTAGTAGATATCTGTTTTTTCCATTTTTTGTTTTATTTTCCCCCATTTTCTCCCCAATTTGGTCATCTGTCCATTCCCATCCATTAGCCAGCTCTCCGCTATCTCACGACAGCTACTAACCCGGCCACGGATAGCTGTGACATCATCAGGATTCAAGCTTGCGATTTCCCAACAATAGGGCAAATACTTTTCCGTTGCACCACTCAAGAGCCCTAGACAGCAAATTTTTTTAATGAAAATTGTATTTGTAAAGGTTTACATTATCAACTGGCTATAAAAGGAATGTGCTCTTAAAGATTAGAATGTGGATTTTGCCTTTTATGAAAACGTAAACAGCACTGGTGGCACAGTGGCACAGCTGGTAGCATTACTGCTTCACAGCTCCGGGGGTTCGATCCTGAGCTTGGGTAAATGTTTGTGCAGAAATTCATGTTATGTCAGTGTATTTGTGGGTTTCCTCCGGGTTTTCCGGCTTCGTCCCACTGTCCAAAAATATGCCAGTGTGTGGATTGTGTGTGGATGCCTATGTGCCCCTAGGTGTGAATGTGTGTATGCATGGTGCCCTGCAATGGACTACACCATTCATGGTATATTCCCACCTTGTGCCTGGTATTACTGGGATAAGCTCCAGATCCACCACAACCCTGACCAGGATAAAGTAGTGACTGAAGATGAATGAATGAATTAAATAGGAACAGAACAGAAAAAAATCAGAGTGACAGTTCTAAGTGGAAGGCATTACCCTAGAAGTCCCAATTTGTTGAATTTTTCTAGCTGTACCTGTAACGCTCTTCATTCGAGTTCCAAATGAAACCTGAAAATTAGTATGAAAGAGATTTCAGGACAGGCAGAACAAGATTATAGAGAAACACTAATCATTGCTATTGCTAAGACCAATCCATTTTGCAAGTGCCAACCACACCTACAAGCGATATGTCGGGTAGTAGGACATGGGGTCCCAACACGGGTCCTCGAGTACCCCTATCCTGCACATTTGAGTGTTTTGCCTGCTGTACCACACCCACTTCAACTCAACAAGAGGTTATCAGCTGGTTGAATCAGGTATGTTGGGAGCAGGGACAACAATAAATGTGCAGGATAGGGGGTACTGCAAGACCAGGGTTGGGAAAAAAATTTTGTCACAGGAAACTGAAGGGGTATATGGTATTATAGGGGAAGCTAGCTAAGAGGGGGGTAGATTTTCAAGGTCTTTTATCTATTTTGTGAGTGTAGACCATGCAGCCATTAATGGTATGAGGATTTCTCTGTGAATCCTGCTTTTTGCTAGAAAGCCAGACTCCTGAACTTTAATATAGTTAAATTGATGAGACTTTTATAGGCTCATGGGATAGTCTAAGGTCTAGGATATAGCTGTTGTATGCTTGGACAGATTAATGCCCAATACGTTGGACAGGGTGAGTCTGAAGCACTTCAGAAGACCAACACTCAAGGAGTGAGAAGGTACCTTCGAGAAGTCCTTGCCTGGATGCTGAGGACACTGCACTAATCCCGAACAAGACTTTCGGAAATTTGCCCCAACTTGTTGGGGAGATGGCTCTGAAATCAGTGATGGGCAACAATGGAGCCAATTTGAGAAAGGCCAGACCATAGAGTGCTTTGTGAGGTTCTGAACTGGAGGAAGGACTGTATGATTTGAGAAGCAAGGATGGTATGAAGGTTTACATGCATTTAAAGTTGGTTTAAGGGCAATGCCTTTAAAGGCAAGAAGAAAGATGGTTTCTGTGGAAACAAATGCATGAGGGGATTCTTCCATATGATAGAGAAGTAAATGCCAAATTTGAACTGGCAAAAGTTTGAAGGGTGACAGTGAAGGCTCAGTGGTTTAATCTCTGGGCTGTTGATTGGAAGATTGTGAGCTGGGCTCTTGAATAAGGACCTTAAGGTAACAAAGTTCTGAAATTCTTCTGAACTTTTGAGTAAGCCAGGTACAGGTCAATATTAGAAATAACTATATATTCAGTTCCCTATGTAAATGGAATAACTGGTAACTGCTGGCAAGTTTGATGACCAACAAAAGGCTTCAGGCTTAGGGATGTGGTGGAGTGTCCATTATTGACGTGGATAACTACGAAGTTATCAGAATGTGTCTAAGTATACACCCAAGGAAGGAAAGCAATAATAGCGTGGAAGAAATTGCACAACGGGAACGGATAAAGCAGTATCTGTAAAGAGTGTTAAGGGGCAGCAGAACATGCTGGTTGATGAATGAGATACTGTTCAAGTGCTGAACTTGAAGGAACCAAACATGAATTTCCCAGATAACGAAGCAAAACTAGGAAATTGGTATAATGTGGTATAATGCAAATCACACAGTTGAGGTGGACCAGAGGGGGAAGACTTTGGTGTATTGGGGGCATCTGAGGATGTAAGATAACGAAAGGACAATCCAGTTGGGAGGTCTGAAAGAAGACAGTGATCTAATGCATGAACAATTACAGCATGGTAAAGGGGCCCCTAGTCTCTTCCAAAGAGAGGGGGAATGTCAAGATGATGGAAGGCTAAGATCAAGGTGAAAAGGCCTGCAATTGGAAAGAAATGAGGGATGAGAAATGAGAGTCATCTAGAAGGTGGAGAATCCCCAATGGGTCATTGGCAACAGCTGTAGTGTAAGCAGGCATGGGGCAATTTGTATAAAGAGGC
Organism: Pangasianodon hypophthalmus; assembly: GCF_027358585.1. Lineage (NCBI taxonomy): Eukaryota > Metazoa > Chordata > Actinopteri > Siluriformes > Pangasiidae > Pangasianodon > Pangasianodon hypophthalmus. Next base: position 1,407,623 of record NC_069723.1, read on the forward strand.
AAAGAGGTAAAGTTGTTACAGATAACTTGGATAACACAAAGGCCATCTGCATCTGTCATGTTCACTGGAGGTGGTTAACAGAGGCACAGCGGAGGAGGCAGTAGCAACTCGTGCAGGAGGAGGTTAAGTGGCAAATTTGGCAAAAAACACAGTAATACAGCACTAAATCCTAACTCTATTTAGGTTGGGTTACACAGAAATAGTTCTGCCTGAAAATCAGTCATCACAGAGAATCTGTTATCTAACAGCTGCTAAACTCAAAATCTTTAATCTGAAACAAAATTTGTATTTCAGCAGAAAATCATCCAAAGCACACTGCAAAAGCAACACTGGAATGTCTTAACGGTGTCCAAATTTTTTTTTCTTAAATATACCCTTCAGTTGACAATTTCTGACAAGACTTTCTATCACGTCACCCGAATAACTTGACCCAGCTTTAAGGACTAATGGACAAATATTGCTTTGAGTTTAAAGTTAAAAAAAAAAAAAGATGTATTCAAATACACTTATTGCTATACTGATGCCCAAGGTGGCACTGACAGAGGCGGAAAATATTTGTTAAATATGCATAAATTATTCTTTTACATAACACAAGGACTCACAAATAGAGGGGGGGGAGACATTGATATTATCACAAATGCAGGCTGAATACATTTTCAAGCCACCATAACATGCACCATGCTAAACTTGGATCTAATTGTGGAAAAAGTCAAGGCATAACAGAGGCTGTAATTATGACTGTGTACTGATTCCAAAACTGCTATATCTGTTATATCTGCCATTTTAGAGGTATATACTAGACAGATTGCCTTCGAGTCATAGAACCTGTACTCTGGTGCAGTGCATATTGTCTACTGAACTAAATTAAAGCACTGTACATTTTATACAACCACCCATGCATGTCTTTCAAGTTCTGTCAAATAGTACTCCTACTGTACATGCATCTTTATGCGTAACTACTCAACAGATAAAACACGACCAAACATACAACACGGGTAAAGCCTAGTCTTGCACAGAGAATAAAGACTGCCAAGAGCATGGCTTGGAGCTTAGCCTAGCACACCGTTCATTACACACAAGAATAGACAGAAGAATAGATTTTTTTAACCTTGCTTTATACACAATACTAAGTCCTGATACTGAGTGCTTTTATAATAGAACAAAAACTGAGACACTGGACCAATCAATACCCCACTTATTACATCCTACATTAATGATTCATCATGCTTAACAGTGCCGGGACTGGAATCCATGAAAATGCAAAATCAGTGTAGTGCACAGAGCAGTTTGCGTACTACACTGCAATTGTTAATCCCTCTACATTCCTTACTAAAATATGTGGTGCAGCAGGTAGCTGTCCCACCTCACAGCTTCAAAACACAGATTGGCTATGCCAAATTGCCCCTGGGAGTGTGTGAATGTCAATGTGTGCATGGTGCCCAGTGATGGATCCACTGCATCGCTGCTCAAGACAAAGCTGTTAATGAAGATGAATGAATGAACATGTGTGTTCGGCTTTATTCCACGTGGGCTACCTCCCAGAAACACGCCAGTAGGTGGATTAGCTATGCTAAATTGCACCTAGATATGAGTGGGTGTGGGAATGTGTGTGCATGGTGCACAATGTGGTATTCCCCAATTCATGTCCAGTGTTCTCAGAATGGCAACCATTTGAGTGGTTTTAGATGTACCTTTGTTCAACTGTGTTCCATACAGCAGGTCTGTTTCTCATCATCTACAAGGTGCACACAGAAGAGCTAATATCTTTAACCAGGTTTGGCAGGTTTCAGCTAAATTTCCAGCCCAACTACATCTCAAAAACCACACAAAAGACCTGAAACAAGCCTAACTTTGTCTTCTTTTTCTCAGCCTTTGCATGGGAAACAAGGTCAATGTGTCTCCCCTTTGCAATATATCTTAAAATAGAAATGGCTCTTGGCGGCAGAGTATTTTTAAACTATCTCTATTTGGCATTTAAAAAAAAAACTTGACCCTGGCAACCCTTTTATTCCCTGCGTGATTCCTGCTCAAATGGGCCCGTTAGCATTTGTTGCAGTTCCAATTTTTGACCACTAGGTGCAATAACTGCTAAATGGGGCAGTAAGCAAACATCTATGTAGAAAGATCACCAAATCAATGGAATGTCAGCTTGTATCTGTCAAATATCAACAAATATTTGGTCTCTCAAAAGCGGTAATTAGCATTTCAGTAGAGATTAAAATGTATGGACTTGTGAATGAGGACTTGTTTATGGTGGGGTTCTGGACTATCTGCCCCTATAGACAAGCCACAACTGGTTTGAACTGTTTTATGAATTCAAAGTGTTTGAAATAGCATTGCCATGCACAGGTTTATGTTACAGGAAGAACACTAAACTTCAGTTACACAATTCAGGTACAGTAGTATTCATAAAAGACCGCTCCAAGTTTCCCAAGTCTTTCTACACCAGTTCAAAAGCCTCAACGCTCAGAACTCAGAATGTAGAAATTGCAAAATTTAAATGTGCAACAACTCAAAACAACATTCTAATGTGAGCAGATGGCTGTAAAATTAACTTCTGTGGTTCTTAAGACTACAAAACACACTGAACTGACACTGGAGCAAGCTGTCACGCAATGAAGAGCAGTTTGTTAGCGTGTTCTAGTCTTAGAACATTTAGCAACACATTGTTTATAGACATTTTGTATTTTCCAAACTATAAGACCAGCATAAAGATCCTCCCTCTTTTTTTAATAGCATCGGCTCTCAAAACTGACACACCTAAAAATAAATATCAATATAAATATTAGATTTAGCTAACTGTTTTCAGTACAAAAATAACAGATGATTACTGAGCTGCATGAGTCGGGTAATGCTTATAAAAACACATAAGCAGTTAAACATACCATTAAGCACTGAATAAAAAATTCCAAAATCTTGACCAGTTAATTTTTCAGTAAGAGGACACATGAGCATTCTGACTCCATAACAACACGGGGGTTGGAGTAAAGAAGAACCCAAAGACCCAAGGTGTAGGTCATTTTTCAGGGTTGTGAAGTTTCAAAACTACCTGTTGAACACTAACTTCAAATAATCAAATAAATACAAAAAAAATGGTCATGAGAACACAAAATCAGTGTTTAGCAATGACCATCTCGATCCTTGTTACAGCATCCTTAGTAACTGCCTGGTCAGGGTCACAGTGGTTTAAGTTAGACTAATAATTTGTATATGTTTTGGGAAATACAACCAACTAAATTCGCTCACAGGAACAAACAAAAACAATAACTATGGAATTTAAAAAAAAAAAAAAATAGTCCCACTTATACATCTGTATTTGAGACCAGTTATGAACTGGAGTGATGTAGCTGAGGTTGAGGAACTGTCAGAGCCAGAATTCACAGACCATTCTCACAGCGCTAACATTTCTACCTCTGGGTTTGGTTTGGTTTTGTTGTTCAGTCTTACCAGGCACATAGTTTAAACCACTTTGGGTTTAAATCTGAATACAGACACACAGATTTATATTAAGACTGTAATGCAGCAGTACACTTATAACGGGATAAAAACTAACTTGCCTAATAGGAGTCTCTGACATACCTTTTGAGAAGTAGTACATTATGTATTATGTACTATTATATTTAACATTATGTATCAAATTTTCCTGATACATTTATGCAAAATATACAATAAAGTGACTCAACCATACAATAAATGAGGGGTTTTTACGCTAGGTGGTGGAGTGGGGCGGGGCTTATTGTCTGGAAAGTAGAGTACTGCTAGTTTATACATTATTGTAGTTCATAATTCCTTCATTCCTTCAACCGTGGATCCTGGTGGATGACCATGACTCCTTGGTTTTCTTTTCTCTTTAAGCAGTTTTAATTAGGGCTTTATATCATATGTTTTTTTAAAAGGATTTGTTTTTATTGATTGTGGGCCATATTCAGAGTTTAATTCCAGTTATACTAAAAATTGCACACGAGTATTCAGACTTGGGAAGTTACACAAGAGTTGGGCATGCATGGTGGAGTTTGCCGAAAACAGAGGAGTTTCATAGTTAAGCGTAATTTTGAATTAGAATTTTAATAAGTGCATTTTTCTTGCAGGATATCAGCTCACGCGAGGAGCAGTGTTGAATCCAGTGCTTCTGTCTGACGGTTTGATGTAGTCACAATATGTCATGCTGAAATTTGTTTTGGGCTGTAATTTAAGAGGAGTCAGCATCTTAATCTTTGACACTGCTTATCTTAATGACCAAATATTTTTGTTTACAATTATCAAATACATTTACTTAAAGTGAGCCATAAGCGTAGCAGATTAGTGCTTGGTCAGCTTATCCTTCAAACTGTGGGCATGTCTGCTTTACGGGAGAGCATATCGACTTAACATAAACAATGGCTTTATTTGATTAATTTGACAAATCAAAATAGTGGAATAAAAGCTTGGTAAAATCGATTCTATCCCATGCACACTTTGGCGGTTTCATGTCCTCGATTGAGAATGTTGTGACTTCGTTAAATTGTGTTACTTCAATTTACAGTAACAGCAAAGTTCTGCTTCTTGAGTCTGCACTTTCTATCCCTGATTTTTTTTTTTTTTGGAGGCTTAAAGGCAAGTGTTTGTGTGTAAAGGTGGTGGTCTTAATACTTCTACTCAAGACAGATTTGCATACATGACATCGGAATGACACACCCACAAAATCGACTTCACCATGTGCGTAAAACGGCTCTGAATACGAGTAACTTTCCCCACGTAAATACTAATGTCACTTGAACTTAAGTCAGAAAATCTGAATACACCCCTTCATACACAAAAAATACCAGTATAGTTTATACCAAATATACCAAATTAATATTTTACCCTGCCTTGAAATGACAGTGAGAATGTAATTCTGGTTGTTTTCGCATTTTGGTTTGTACATATAAACGGGAGAGCTAACATACTGTATCTTAGCTACCATTTTCTGTTATATTCAATGCCTTTTTCATTTCCATCTTTGCTCACAAGACCCCAAGTTCAAAGTTTGTTTATTCTCTCAAAGTTTTATGTAATAAATGTGGGCAATTTAAGCATTCTTCATGCGTTTTTGTGTGTCTTGTGTTCTCTTAGCATTTGTGTGCAACTTTCTTTTAATTTTTTTTTTCTTTTCATCTTCAGAAAGTGCTCCAGAAAGCTTTGTAATTCACCAAGCTTATCTTGGTACTTGGTATATTTTGATCTGAGCCGTCTATATGGTGTGTAGTTTGTAGTAAATATCTGATTTGCAAATCCTTTTTTTGTATATGACCCAGAAGATTTAGAAGCCCTTGATGTGGCAGTAGGCCTCCAGGCTGGAGAAGAGAATGTAAAGAAGCCACAGACCCAAGAACAGCAATGTGGTAATGAGGCGTGAAACTCGAGGACCTCCTAGCTCACCCCCGATGGACGGCCGTCTCCGGAAGAGCAAAACAGCCATGCAGATGAAGGCAAAAATAGTGAAGAGGGTGACGGAGAAGGCCAGGGAGCCTGGCTCCACTTTAAAACTGTCGCCTTTTATTGACCAGTAGACTGCAGCGACTGACCATGCGACACCAATTCCCAGGAAGACGTTGACGGCGTTGCTGCCAGTGACGTTGCCAATGGATGCATCGGCATACTGGTCCTGGGTAGCAGCCACTTTACTAGCAAATGTGTCTGATAGCAAGACAGACAGAGAAAGAGTGGACAGGAAAGAAGGTGAGTGAGATGGAGTTCGAGAGAGAGAGAGAGAGCAGTGTAGATGAAAAGAGAAAGAAGAGAAAGGAGTTATGTGTGGCAGCTTGGGAAAACCCTTCAATTCTACTTCATTAAAGCTAGAGTCCTTAAACATTGCAGGCAGACACCAAGGAAGGGTTAGAAAGTAGCCTAAATAAAAAACAGCAAAACATTTTGTAAATTTTGACTTTTTTCCAAAATTCAGCCATAGAGACATCTGGTCTGTTTTTCCAAAATACGTTACATATATACCACTTCTAGTCTTAATGCCATTAATTGGTCAAATGCATCAGTTATCTTTAATAATATTTATGGTGTTTGATGCAAATATGACTCACCTGGAATGGAGGTCCCCAGAGCTACAAACACCACAGCCGTGACCGTGTCCTTGAGCCCCACGGTACAGCCGAAGTGGGAGGCCAGGTCTCCGATGATGGCTGTCAGAATGCCGATGACAGTGATGGACACCATGAAGCACGCCCATCCGTTCCAGTACTCGGTGGGAGGGACGCATGCAAACACGACCTTCCAGAACACCGTCAGAAAGTGCATGACATAGTCAGAGCAGGAAGGCGGATGCTCGCGTCCCTCTACTTCATCTTCTCCATCTCCTGAAGGACACGAACATACCAACAGGGTCATGAGCGGATAATGAATGATTAGATTAGCTTCAATTTACCCTTAAATATTTGAGAAACAGATGGGAAAGGAAGCAAGAGAGAGAGAGTGAGTGAGAGAGATAGTGTGTATGTGTGTGTGTGTGTGTGTGTGTGTGTGTGTGTGTGTCAGTCACCGACCTGCACTGACTGTCACCGCGTCCACAAATTGCTCCCTCCAGGAATGGGTGCCAATCACCAGGGCCAGGTTAGTCTTCTTTATCAGCTTATCTACTGTGCTCTAGCAGTGACAAGAATGAGAAAGCTGTAATACATAATTTCATGCCCTCAACAATTACAGCATAATATAAGCGATAGTCTGCAGTTTCCGACTTGTTTTAGTGCCAAATATTTGCAGCACTACTGAAATTAGGAATATATATACATATATATTTGCATAATTTTCATTTTCTGCCTGTCAGTGCTAAATATATGGGCCTATTTATTTCTAACCAAAGCATATTGCGCAGTATGATTCCCGGTCTTTCACACTGCCTGTGGGTACAGTCAGGTCCAGAATTATTGGCACCCTCGGTAAGCCAGATGGGAGGATATTTCTTAATCTCACACTGAAAATAATGAGAGAAATTTAACCTTTAATTAAAATTTTAGTATATTTAATACTAATAATAATATAATAAAAACTATTAAGAATATATTTGTGTATTTTTGTTCTTATGAACAAAATGTAACTGAAGCACGTTTTATTTATATTTTAGTAAAATCTTGCCCAGATTCTATAACAGACCGTGTAATAATGTTAATTAATATGATAATCCTCTAATGAAAGGCCTGTAATTAGAGAAAATTGCTGTATTCTGCTTATACCATCAATCAACTTGATTAGCTCTGACTGGACTGCAGATGACTGATGTGTTTGCCATTTGGCTTCATTATTGTGTGATATTTTCCTTATTTTGTAGAGACAGAATCAAGTGGTCGTAGAAATCTGTAAACATTACGGTAGGGGTTGGGAAAAGAGCCAAGTGTGTCAACTCCCTGATAACCAAAAAGGATTCACATACTCATCATAGGAATATGAGAAAAGCGTGTGAAGGTGCATTTCAAAAGTCCTGAAATTGCACACGAACATAAATGAGTCGTGTAAAGAAAAAAAAATCAAACGTGCAACTAAATTAAAAATCAGGTGAAAGTAAATGAATTGTGAAAAAAGACATCGACAATAAAACCTACTATATGTGATGAATATGTGAAGTTCGTGTGACTTTTCTGTCATAAAAGGGTTTTTGTCCCACCAATGAAACAAGAAAATATTTTAAAGTATGCCTAATTATTCACAAGCAAAATGACATTCATATGACTGGAAATGATTTCATCAGATGATTTATATCTCAGGTTTATAGAACAGATGCTTCCGTGAAGAAGAGCTAGACACTGGTGTTATAAATGGAATGTTACCTTAAACTCATAGGACTCCTCGATGACCACCTCCAGTCTGCTGTGCTCACCCAGAATCGGCTTCCCCATCTCAGCTATTCTCTTCGCTTCCTCTTCCTCAGCGCTGAGCTGCCCTTCCTGGTCCTCTGGATAAGGAAAAGCAGACAGAATGACATTGGGGGGAAAAAAAGAGGTGAAAGAGGTGAAAACAGAATGACAGCGGGGGGAAAAAAGAGGTGAAAAAAGAATGACAGGAGGTCACAAAGCAGGGGAAGAGAAAAAAGAGAAAATAAGATAAGAGGAACAGGAAGGAAGAGGCAGAAATAAAGACTGGAGCAAACGAAAAAGAAATATCAGAACATGTACACTGATACAACATGCAAAACCCAAAGGATTTAATAGATAAATTGCACACGTTGGTATTCAGACCTCTTATGTAAGCACTATTCACAGTGTTGCACAGGAGTTACAGACTGGGCGGAGTTTAATGAAAAAAGAGGCGTGTCTCAGTTACATATAATAGCAGACTTTTTCTTGCGCACGGAACAGCATTAAGTCTAGCGTCACTGTCCACCATAAAATGTCACTTATTATTATGAAATTTATGTTTTGAGCTGTAAAGACGCTTTAAAAAACTATGGAATGCCATTTGAGGTAGATTTTCTGGGCTCCCCACCTTATGTGCGTAACCTGGGTCTGAATACACATAACTTTCCCCACATCAATATTAACATAACTTTTGCACTTATGGAATATGGAATACGGTCCACTATGCACAAAAAAAAAAAAAAAAAAACACAAAGCCTTGAAAACAACGGACAACTCCTTCTCAACAGACAGGACGTGAAATGAAAATAAAACTGAAAGAAAAAGGGAAGTGTTGGGAAAAAATAATCCTAATAATCACAAATAAACAGCCAGACTAACCACTGCAGCATTACACAGCTCATGGCAGACACACACCCAACACACAATAACTATCTTGTGTAACTACACCTTAAAACACATTAAATACAGCGGATACAAAAAGTCTACACACCCCTGTTAAATGAGATGTTAAAAAATGAATCCATGTCAGAACTTTTTGCACTCTCAATGTAAAAATTACAATGTATAGAAATTAAGTGAAAAACAATAAGAAACATTTTAGGGATTAAAACAACCTGGTTGCATAAGTGTGCACACCCTTTTATAATTGAGGATGTGGCTGTGTTCAGAATGAACCGATTACATTCAATCTCATGTTCAGATGTAATTATCATACAGCTGTCATCAATGAAATTATTCTGATTAAACCCAAATAACGATCAGCTGTTCCTGTAGGATTTTCTTCACATCTTCTTGGTTTCGTCTGACTGCTGGTCCATAAAGAACTTACAAATCACGCGTGGTATCTCACTTGTTGAAAGATATCAATCAGGAGAGGGGTATAAAAGAATTTCTAAAATATTAGATGTACCATGAAACACCATAAAGGCCATCATCAACAAATAGAGAAAAAGGGGGCACCACAGTGACATCACCAAGAACAGGACGTGCCTCCAAAATTTATAAAAGGACAAGACAAAAGCTTACCAGGGAGGCTACCAAGAGACCTACAACAACATTAAAGGAGCTGCAGGAATATGTGACAAGTACTGATTACTTTCTGCACGTGAAAAGAATCTCTTGTATTCATCACATGTCTGGGCTCTGGGGTAGGCCGGCTAGACGGGAGCCGTTTCACACAAAGGCTTCCAAGCTCAACTAAATCACCCCAAACCATGTGGCAAAATGTGTTATGGTTTGATGAGACCAATTCCCAAAGGTATAATAATTCCATAATTCCAAAAGGTATGTTTAGTGCAAAGAAAAGCACATCATCAAAAGCACACCATACCCACGGTGAAGCACGGTGGCGGCAGCATCATGCTTTAGGGCTGTTTTTCTTGATCCAGATCACTGCTTGCAGCTACATTTTTGGAGTTTGTCTGGATTGCTCTTGAATATGATATCATTTTTATGACCAATTTTGTTTTGCCCCTTTTATCTGGCTATACATTTTGTTTTCTAGATGCCACAACATGTATTAAACTTTTTGGAAATGGATCCCTATTCTACTTCCCATGTTACACTTCTTTTCTCACTAACCGTTTTCTGGCAACATTCAATTTCATATTAATGAGAATTCTAAATTAGAAGCAGTCGAGACAGCAAAACTAGGACACAAGGTCCCAGAATGCAATACAGCTATAAGACACAGGTGTGCTGAGTTACAGCCTAGACTCTGCTTGGCTAGTTAGCGATCTATGACATGATGATGAGGGCGACGGCACTGACGATGGAATTAGCATGAAAGTTGAAGCTTTGGAAGTGTAGATGGGGATCTGCGAGAGCTGGACAGACTAAAGTACTAAAGAGCTGCTGCTACGCTTTCTAGATAGACGAAGTGATGGCTAAATCCCAGTAGCATCACTGTCAGCAGGTAATCCAGTGGCATTGTGGATAATGCAGGAAACCGTTAACCAAAGTGCAAAAAGATCAACATGCCAGTCAAAGAAGTAAACTAAAAAAAAACGTATTAAAAAAAACTAAAATAAATTGCCATTTGGACACCACTGAAGATCTCATGTTAATTAAAAAGATCATTAAAAAGTCATTCAGGGTGGTTTTTCCCTTTAACCATGGTTAGAGTCTGAAGCCTTACCTTGATTGAGCAGCAGAGCTGTAGGAGCGTGAGAGACAGAAGAAGAGATAAGAAGGACAGGCGGAAGAAAGAATGTTAGTTTTGTTAGTGTATTATTAGTAGTATTGTTAGGATATTGTTATTAGTAATAGGTGCATTGCTTTTATATATGCTAGTGCTTATTAATTTTTCAATAGCACACGATGCACTAATGTAAAAAAAAAAAAAAAACCTATTGCAGTGAACTGAGAGAGAGACAGAAGTGAGGGTGACCCAAGAGATGTCTAATCCTATTGATTGTGCTTTCAGTGCCTTAATCTGACGTGGAATTAAAGCAGCAGCTCAGAGCTCTTGCTTTCTCTCTCTCTCTCTCTCTCTCACACACACACACACACACACACACACACACACAACCCTACCAGAGATTCCTCTCTTCATCCACTGTGGTTCCTCAAGGACAATGTAGAAGTTCTCATGCTTCTCATATTCTTCATCGTCAATGATCCTAATCTGAATGGTTTGCCTGAACACAAACACACACAAGCAAGCACCAAATTATGCATTCAAGTGATGCTCTAAACTGCGGCTAAATGTCGAAGAGCAGAGAACAGGTAACTGCTAAATGAGACAAACACGCTGAAATGTATTCAGAGTCGGCAGATAAAGTTCAAAAGTTGCATGAATACTGACGCAGGGAAAGTTTAAGTAAGTCACATCTATTTATAAATTTACTGGCTTGCCCATTTTTACATTCTGCATTTTTTACATCCCCTTGCACACACTCATGGAGCACTTTATTAGGAACACCTGTACACCTACTCATTCATGCAATCATGCAACCATCAGAATGGGGGAAAAATGTGATCTCAGTGATCTTTTACTGTGGCGTGATTGGTGGTGCCAGACGGGCTGGTTTGAGGATTTCTATAAATGCTGATCTCCTGGGATTTCCCCACACAACAGTCTCTAGAGTTTACTCAGCATGGTGCAAAAGAGCAAAAATATCCAGTGAGCGGTAGTTCTGTGGATGGAAACGCCTTGTTGATGAGAGAGGTCAGCGGAGAGTGGCCAGACTGGTTCGAGCTGACACAAAGGATACAGCAACTCAGATAACCACTCTGTACAACTGTGGTAAGCAGAAAAGCATCTCAGAATGCACAACACGTCCAAACTTGAGTGGATGAGCTACAACAGCAGAAGACCACATCTTCTGTCAGCCATGAACAGGAAGCTGAGGCTGCAGGGGGCACAGACTCACCAAAACTGGACAGCTGAAGACTCTAGCCTGGTCTGATGAATCTCAATTTCTCCTAAGGCACACAGATGGTAGGGTCAGAATTTGACACCAACAGCATGAATCCATGGACCCAACCTGCCTTGAGTCACCAGTCCAGGCTGGTGGAGGTGGTGTGATGGTGTGGGGAATGTTTTCTTGGCAGACTTTGGGCCCGTTAATAGTAAATCAATCATCGCTGGAATTTAGCCATCTTCTTTCTAATGGCTATTTCCAGCATGATAATGCACCATGTCTCAAACTGTTTTCATGAACATGACGATGAGTTCAATGTTCTTCTGTGGCTTTCCCAGTCATCAGATCTAACACCTTTGGGATTTGGTAGAACGGGAGATTCACTGCATGAAAATGCACCTGAAAAATCTGCAGCAATTGCGTGATGCAATCATGTCAATACGGACCAAAATCTCAAAGGAATTTTCCAACATCTTGTGGAATCCATGCCACAAAGAATTGAGGCTGTTTCGAGAGCAAAGGAAGGGCCTACCCAGTATTAGTACAGTGTTCCTAATAAAGTGGTCAGTGAGTGTATTCTGATTTTAGTAAGGTTTTAGTGCATGGGTTTGTTTATTATTCTTTCATTTACATCCAGCACTGATGAATTTGCGACATCATAGACCAAAGCATTACTATCAGTGCCAGTTTTGTTGATGTTCTCCCACTTATATTCCTGCCAGATAAGAAACACTGTCCAGTATGCCACTATGTTGACTATTAATAATGATAGGATATTAAGAACTCAATTGTACCCCAGGCCACATCATCAAGGCAAAAAAAACAAAACAAAATGGGCCAAGCCCAAAGTGGCAAATGTGAAGCTTTTAATGGTCTTAACAAGAAATCACTGGTGAGAAAATGAGCAGGAATGAAGCAGACGCACTCCTGAGAGCTTCTGTGCCTCCGTTCACCGGTTTCCTTTTGCTGTTTGGGGAAAAGCTAGAAACAGGGAAATTCACTTCTATAGTCTTTTTGTGTGCAAAATCATGATAACGATTAAAATGTTTGATGTAAAATTCAAACTAACACGTGTCTGGGTGTGCGAATGTTTCCAAAAATATCTTCTGGGATTTTTTTCTTAAAAGATTAGTGATTATTTGGTTTTCTGCTGCACCTGATGCAGCTCATCAAGAGCCACAAGACTTAAACATTTACAGAAATCAAAGGGAAAAGCTCCCATACTGAGCTCCTTTATCTCTCTGTTTCATTCCTGCTCATTTCCTGACCAATGATTTGTTGTTAAGACCATTAAAAGCTTAATATTTTGCCATATTGGCCTTGGTCCTTTTTTTTTTTCTTTGCCCAGGAGAGTAGATTATTATTAATGCGTCTATTCTCTAATCTCATAATGGGCATGAGGCAGTTTACCTCATTAATTTTTGTTTCATAACGACGACAGAAAAAAAAATCACCCCACCCTTTCTTTAATGTAACAGTACAGAAGAAATCATACTTTCTTTGCTAAGAATGTATTTGTCCTCAGTGTTCTACCTCCTGCTCTCATCTTTGCGCTCCAACACCTTGTTTTTTCAACATTTTTGTAGGACTTTACAGTAGCTGATACATGCAGAGTCAATCATATCGAAGGTCAAACCCCATTCAAAGGACAATCCCCACTATCATGTTTTAATGGACACTGTTTTACATTCAGGTGTCAGCTCTCATTTAAAAAAAAAAAAAAAAAAGCCCAGGATTTTATGTTAATTGTCTGAGAGAGAAAAGCCATCTCAACATTATTGGCAAATAAAACAGAAATAATTTAATGATTTCCAAGCAACATCATACATCATAAAATGCACAGAAGATGATGTGTCAGATTAAAAAGCAATCACAATGGTGAAAAACAAGAAATGCAATATAATATCTCTGAAAACACGCCACGCAAAAAGCGAAATCTTCATGGCATTGCTCTTATATCTCTTGAGATCCCTTCAGTGACTAACAATCAGCATGGTATAGCTATTTTTATATCAGAAGTGAATATAATCCACCCTGTGTATTCTATCTCACTGAGTGATGCTTCCAATTGCATTTCACTAGTGTGTGGGAATCATGTCATACTGAAATGCAATCACTGTCCAATAACAGCATTAAAGCTGTACTCAGGGGTTGTGGCTGTAACCGGAGCAGTGCCTAAGGGTCGGACTGCCTCTAGGAGCTTGGGTATTCATTTCCAGGAGGCGTTAGCATCCATTTAAAATTTAAAGTGTCTTACTGATGAACTCGTAAACATCAAGCTTTTAAGAATTACTACGAAAACAAAGGAAGAAGTGAGGCTGGGGCTGATTTCCTTCTAGCCCAGACTCTAAACTTATGCAACGTTAAAATTAGTGACAGTCGTGTCAGGTGACTTCACTAATCACTAATCAACAAATTGTGATTGTGCCTTTGGTAGATTTTATCCCTCCTATCTATTATCCCAACCAGCCATCATTGAATACTAAAATCTTTAAAGAAAAGGTCTGGGCAGCTACAGTTAGTTAAATGAAGCCTAACCGTCAATTTTCTGAATGTTCCATGAAATACCGGATGAATGCTCACTGTATGAGTCCACAATATAAAAAGGAAATTGCCAGAATAAATGATGGAGCCCAACGTTAGAGCAGAAGCGTATAAACCTGATTCGATCTAATCTGTTCCGTCTCCGTGTCTGTAAAGCTGTATGTGCACTCCTGCTGCCAGATGTGATGAAAACGCCAGATCAGGAACTACTTCTCCTGCAAGGCTCCTCTCCCCATCCCCATCCCCGAACCTGCCTGATTGATCCTAATGCTTTATTCCTGCTTCTTCGCCCGGAACTTCTGCACCTGTGACTCATTTCCTGTCGTCGTATATCATCTCACATAACGTAACCCTGTAAACCACAGGGTGTCAATCAAGCACACAGACAGATAAATGTGTCTATGTTCTAATCTGATCCACCAAATGAATTTATAGTCTAAATTAAAAACATCTTGTGGACTGTAATTAAATTGAAAGACGGGGTGGGGTATGTGGGGGTGTGTGGACTAGGCTCGGTTGTTTCATTAGGGGGCAAAACAGACGAGCAATAAACTCAGGGCCATAAACTCAGCAACTGACAAAAGGTGCTAATGCAAGGTACAAATTTTACATATAATCCCTATTAAGTTCATTTCAGTTCTAGGATTTAACAGAACAAAACTGTTGGGGGGAAAAATTAAACGGGGGTGAATACTTATGCAAGACGTTGTATAGTAAAACGATAATTTGGAGCGTTTGTTTTCTTGCAGTGTGTTCATCTGTTTCATAGATGATATAACATATGTTCATTGCATTTGTGTTTTTTTCCAAATGTACCGTTCAGATAAATGCTGATAAATGAACACATTTAAAATGACTTGTTAGTGTTTTTGGTCTTAAACTGATTTTTTTTGTTTGTTTGGCCCACTTGATATTGGACTCTTGGGCAAAAAAAAAAATGGGCCAAGCCCAAAATGGCAAAATATTAATCTTTTAATGATCTTAACAACAAATCACTGATCAGGAAATGATCAGGAATGAAACAGAGAGATAAAGGAGCTCAGTTTGGGAGCTTTTCCCTTTGATTTCTTTAAATGTTTAAGTCTTGTGGCTCTTGATGAGCTGCATCAGGTGCAGCAGAAAACCAAATAATCACTAATCTTTTAACAAAAAAAAATCCCAGAATATATTTATGGAAAAGTTTGTACACCCAGACATGTGTTAGCTTGAATTTTACATCAAATATTTTAATCATTATCATGATTTTGCGTACAAGAAGACTATAGAAGTGAATTTCTCTGTTTCTAGCTTTTCCCCAAACAGCGAAAGGAAACCAGTGAATGGAGGCACAGGAGCTCTCAGGAGTGCGTCTGCTTCATTCCTGCTCATTTTCTCACCAATCACTTGCTCTTAAAACCATTAAAAGCTTCATATTTCCATTTTGGGCTTGGCCCATTTTTTTGCCCAGGAGTGTAAGTGTAATAGCCCTGCTCTAAACACTTCTAAAACACAATTTATGCTCAATCTTCCTGCTTCCGAGCATACTCTCATTTGTATATATTACAGTTGCACATTAATTAACTGCTGTAATCATAAAGACTGTCCTGTGCTCATCCTCAAGGTTATTCACAATATGATCAGCCCAGTACTTTCAACTAACTTTGTGTTGTTTGTCTTTCTTCTGTACAGCTGTACACTGTAATGATTTACAAGCCCTAAGCACTATTCTTCCTCAGCACTGTCGCCTCTGGCTTGCTCATCTAAACCTACATCCAGATTTCTGGGTCACCCAGAAGGCTCAAGTCAGAGTTGGAGTGTAACAGAATTTTTTTTTAAAGTGTGTTTTGGTCACCAACTAATTAAATCTGCACTATATAAGGAACAGTCATGAGCTGTTATACACATAATCACGTCTTAATGCCTCCCACACACGCATACTTGTTGTAGCTGATAAATACAGCGGCTCATAAGCAAGCGACACATTAACAAACCGAAACTGCTCCAGCAAAACTAAAAACACAGCAATAACCAAAAACACAACAGTCATCAAAATACAGCAGCAAAACCTTTTTTTGATTTGCTGTCATGTTTTTGGTTTTGCTGTTGTGTTTCTAAATTTTCTGATGTGTTTTATTTTCCTGTTGTGTGTTTGATTTGTTGTGTTTTCTGTTTTATTGTTGTGTTTTTGATGTTGCTTTTGTATTTTAGCTTTTTCTGTTCTGTTTTAAGTTTTACTGTTGTGTTCCTAAATTTGCTGTTGTGTTTCTGAATTTGCTGTTGTGTTTTTGATTTGTTGTTGTGTTTTTAGTTTTGCTGTTGTGTTCCTAAATTTGCTGTTGTGTTTCTGAATTTGCTGTTGTGTTTTTGATTTGCTGTTGTGTTTTTAGTTTTATTGTTGTGTTTTTGATTTGCTGTTGTGTTTTTCATTTGCTGTTGTGTTTCTGAATTTGCTGTTGTGTTTTTGATTTGCTGTTGTGTTTTTAGTTTTATTGTTGTGTTTTTGATTTGCTGTTGTGTTTTTGATTTGCTGTTGTGTTTTTAGTTTTATTGTTGTGTTTTTGATTTGCTGTTGTGTTTTTAGTTTTATTGTTGTGTTTATGAATTTGCTGTTGTGTTTCTGAATTTGCTGTTGTGTTTTTAGTTTTATTGTTGTGTTTTTGAATTGCTGTTGTGTTTCTGAATTTGCTGTTGTGTTTTTGATTTTGCTGTTGTGTTTATGAATTTGCTGTTGTGTTTTTAGTTTTATTGTTGTGTTTTTCATTTGCTGTTGTGTTTTTCATTTGCTGTTGTGTTTCTGAATTTGCTGTTGTGTTTTTAGTTTTATTGTTGTGTTTTTCATTTGCTGTTGTGTTTCTGAATTTGCTGTTGTGTTTTTGATTTGCTGTTGTGTTTCTGAATTTGCTGTTGTGTTTTTGATTTGCTGTTGTGTTTTTGATTTGCTGTTGTGTTTTTAGTTTTATTGTTGTGTTTTTGAATTGCTGTTGTGTTTCTGAATTTGCTGTTGTGTTTTTGATTCTGCTGTTGTGTTTTTTGGTTTCATTGTTGTGTTTTTGATTTTGCTGTTGTGTTTTTTGGTTTCATTGTTGTGTTTTTGATTTTGCTGTTGTGTTTTTTTGGTTTCATTGCTGCGTTTTCTGTCACACTCACGTGGTCTGGTCGTTGGTGAACTCCAGCTCTCCGCATGCATCTTCGTAGTCGACGCCTCCTCCCTGGGCTGTTCCCGGCTCTGTGTGGTAGGGCAGGATCACAGTTCCACGGGCACCTGAGTTCCTCACCACCGTCACCTCCATGGTGCCAACACTCTCGCTCACACGCAAAATGTGCTCGCTAAACGTGAAGATGCCTGCGTGGTCGTCATCGAGAATGGTCACAGTGGTGACCAGCGGCTCCGCTAACCGGCCCTTGGGCGCCTGGCCGGCCTCGTCACTTTCGAACATGCCTTCTGCGTCGCCGACTCGCAGGTTTAGCAGACGCACGAAGAAGTGCTCGTCCTCCTCAAAGATATCATCATCTATTATTCCTATCTGAAAGCATGGACATAGTGAGTACATGAACTCAGAATTCGGGCTGATGGAAATCTTTTGAAAAACTCTTTTTATTTAAATTTTTATCTCTCACCTTTATCTCTTTCCTGGTCTCTCCCGGCTTAAACACCAGCGTCCCCTCGCTGTACTCATAATCCGAACCTGCGTTGGCTGTGCCATCCTCCGTGCGGTAGTCCACGTAAAAGGTGTTCTCGCCGGTTCCCCCCTGGCACACCACAGCTAAGTTCAGCGTGCCGCAGTTCTCCATGCACTGACTGTGGCTGCTCTCGAATGCGATGCGGCTGCATGTGGCGTAGTCGTCGTGCTCGGATACATCGACATCTTTCGCGGCTGTCCGGCGTGCGTGATCGGCCGCGTGCTTCTTCAGCACGTTGCCCGCTCCTATCATCATGCGTGTGGCCTGGACGCGGTAGAAGGCGCGGCTCTTCTGCTGGTGCAGCAGGGCGTAATAGTTTGCGAGCTCCATTAGCTGATCCAGGTCTTTTTTGGGATACTTCTGCTTCAGGTCCTTCAGTATACGAATAACCTAAAGAGAGAGAACAAGGTGGGGAAAGATCCGTTTTGGCACTTATTCAACAAAAGTGCATAGAAATGACCGAAGATTTGAACACGTGGAATGACGTACAACAAATTTGCATGCTAAACAGAGTTACGTCCAATTCTGATCTTGAACTTAAATCAGTTTAAATAAAGATATAAAACACATAAACCCAATAAATTTAGACTACCTTGAACACAATTTTTGTTTTCATTCATTTATTCGGTTAACTTCTACCAAGTATATGAACAAGAACACTTAAAGACGAATTTGTTGCCAAAAACAATCAAAAGTTTTTTTCTAAATAAACTAATTTAAGCACAATTCACACTATAGAAATGTAAATTTAGACCAAATCTCTGCACAAACCCTGTTCATCAATATTGTTTAAAAACTCTTTTTTTATTTTAGCTAGCTGGCTAGGCTTAGCAATGAAAATTACAATGAAGTAACTGAAATGCGTCTTTTATTATTTCAGAATTATTTCAGTAATTTAGAGAGAAATTGTGACGTTACTATTATAAGCTTCTATCTGGGTTAAGGATGAATGAGAGAAAAACTTAAGGTCATAAAATGTGTGTAATTTTATAAAAAAAGATGAAATGTCACCTTTAGGTTCATGTTCTCCTTCTCTTTCCATCTTCTAACTTCTAACATTTAAGATGTCACTCCAAGTTAAAGTATCAAACTCACCTAAAAATGTGGAATGGTTCTGTGTGCGTGTGTGTGTGTGTGTGTGTGTGTGTGTGTGTGTGTGTGTGTGTAAGCAAGATGATGCGTTTCCTCTCACCTCTTTGCGGCTCTCATCCAGTTCTTTTGTACTTTCCATGTTAATGGTGGCGCTGCTGGACTTTAGCAGGGTTGCCATGGTGCCTGCGCTGTTATTAGGCCCATCCTGGCAGTGTTCCAGGGTAATAATTCCGGCTGACGCACTTGGTGGAAACTTCCCACGCAAGATCATATCCCCTCCTTTAGGGGATATTTCCCCTTCTGTCTCCACGACAACCCCCGTCCTCTTGTCAGCACGATAACGCTTAGACATATATTTGTAGAAGAGGAGACGGCGATCAGCGATCCAGGCCAAAATTACACAAACTGGGAAGAGGGACAGAGTGGCCAGGGCCTCCCAAACCTAACATATCAAACACACACACACACACACACACACACACTTACTATCCTTGTGAGGATTTTCCTTTCATATAATTATTAATGCAGCTAATTAATTAATTCTGGTTCCATACATTTTGATTCTAGATACTCTACTTCTAGGCCTTCTGATTATATACGTCCTGATTCTATACATCTATATATTATGATGCTATAGTGTACATTCTGGTTCTAGGCATCTTCTCTTTCTATACATCTCAATTCTATACATTCTGATTCTATATATTATGATTCTATACATGCTGAGTCTATGCCGTCTGATTCTATACATCTTGATTCTGGGCATTCGGATTCTGTACATTCTGTCAAGTTCTTTCCTCTGTCTGTTTTCTTCCTGCACTCTGAACACACCCAAGAACACACTCTTTCTCACTTCTACATACCTCGACAATTCCAGGTGAGATGATGGCGAGTGTAAGGTAAAGCCATATGTATGCAAAGATGCTCCAGAAGGCGGTGATGAAGAAGACTCTCAGATGTTTGATCTTCCTCACCTCTCCATCAGGGATCACCCACACACAGATACCAATGATCACAAACATGTTGAAGGCGGCGCTGCCGACGATCGTGCCGGGACCGAGGTCACCTGATTCAAAGCCGTGCCCGCAAACCTAGGGCACGTACAAACGTACGCACACACACGTCGTATTTTATGTGTTATTAGAAGAGCGTGGCAACAATGAATCATCTGCTAAACGTGGTATTTTCTGAGACAACTCTGTATTGGATCTCTAAGAAAAGATACAAACGAGGTGCCGTATTCAGGGTTGAGATGCACACATGGTGAGGATTTAATACTGAAATTGAGCTGAAATTTATGTTCTGGGCTCAAATAACTATGGAATGTCATTCGAGGCGAATATTAAATACATAAATATAACACTATTCATTAATTAATAGTTAGCTGAGCTACAAGCATAGCAGATGAGTGCTTGGTAAGCTTATCCTTCACACCATTGGCACATTTTCCTTAAAGCAGACTGTATCAAATTAACCTAAACATTAGCATTATCTTATTAATTTGATGAAACAAACTGGTGAATTAAAAGCATGATAAAAAAAATATAGTGTAGCTCACACAGACACTACAATTTCATTACCTCAGTTTAGTATGTTGTGGCTTCATTGTTATATTCACATATCTTTTTTTTAATCTATTCATTTTTAAACTGTGTCATGCTTTTATTTTATATCATACTACATTTTACAGCAAAAAAAAAAAACACTATTTCCTTCTTTAGTCTGTATTTTCTATCCCTGATTTTTTTTTTTTTCAGGTTAAAGGCCAAGTGCTTGTTTTTAAAGGCAGGCACTAGTCACTATTTGAAAACCCAGAGAAAAATCTGGCAACCTTGGAGGCGTGCACTACACAAAAATGATTTGCATAATATAAATGGGGAGCCCAGAAATTCAACTTAGGTCTCTGAATATACACAAATTTCTCCACACAATTATTGATATAACTTGCGGACTTAAGTCGATGTCTGAACACGGCCCGATGTTTTAGGATAGCTGAGTAAATGAATTAAAATATGTGTAATAATGCTGCAAAACAGAACTTCAGAGAGCTAAAAGAATGCCC
This sequence comes from Pangasianodon hypophthalmus, assembly GCF_027358585.1. Lineage (NCBI taxonomy): Eukaryota > Metazoa > Chordata > Actinopteri > Siluriformes > Pangasiidae > Pangasianodon > Pangasianodon hypophthalmus. The sequence goes on from NC_069723.1 coordinate 1,428,664, forward strand.
TTTTATTTTATTAAAAGTTATAAAAGAATGCTTTTTTTAGTTTGCAGACTAAAAAGTGTTTGGCTGGTTCCTGCAGATACAAATTTGAGTATGACAATTGCAAGTTATTACCATTAAAGCAGTAACAACTGTCCATTACTTGTTTGAATAATGTTTCATGAAAACACCTAGTAACAGACAAATAGAGATGGACATCAACTGATAACTCACTTCGATGACAGACAGTAAGATCTCAGGAGCGGAGGAGCCCAGTGCCATTAGTGTTAAGTTGGACACGGTCTCATTCCAGATGCGTACAGTAGCCACCGTCGTCTCTCCACTGGGCATAGTGATCGTAACTTCTTTCTCCTGAAGAACAAAGCTGGTGTTACTACAGTTTGGGTAAAATGGTAAGAAGAAGAAGAATGAAGGATGCAGTGAAATGCAAGTTGGAAAATGAAGGCATGGCCAAAAGGTGATGGACCTGGAGCCAATCCCGGCACTCTGGATGGACACCAACTTGAAACAAACTTGAAACTTGAAAGTGTAATACTTTACAGGTCCTGATAGTAGAGGTCTTCATGGGTCCACTTGGATCCGAAAACCCGCGGTCTGACCCGAGACCCAAGCAGGTCGGGTTTGGTATTAGTTGCCTTGGGTCTCGGGTCTCGGATCTCTACCTGATAGCACTGTAATAGTCTTGTTGCCTCACTGCTCCAGGATCCAGGATTTGATCCCAAGCTCCTGTTACTCCAGTAATGAGTTATAATCCCACTATCACGTGTCCCCCAGATATGTTTTTTTGGTTTTCAGAATGAATGGAATTGGATAAACTGCCTAACAATCATTTAATTGTCTTACCTGTGATGTAATAACCTCAATGGACGCCATAAAGCGATCTGCGATGATTGACACACCCAGGAACATGTACATCAGAGAGACGAAATAGACAACGGCACGGGCAATCTTGTCTCCGAGTCCAGGGTTGTTAGGCTTCCACACAGGCAGGATGATACCAGGTTTACACTCCACCACCTCACCACAGCGCTTCGAACTGGCATTAGTGGACAACAAATTATCGTATGATTCCTGCACTGTGGGAGTAATGTTCAGCTCTTCCTCTCTTTGAGACTCTGGAGTGCAGGATGGAAGGAGGGAAAGGAGGAGGCACAAGGATAGGAGGAAAACAACAGAGCTGAGGGAAGATGGTGCCATAGCTTCTATCCTTAGGCGGCAGTGACGTGTTGTGAAACGGAGACAAAGAAAGGAGAGGAAGCAGCCCACCTGAAGAAAGAGAGAGTAACACATAGAGAAGACGACAGTCAGAATTAGTAACACAAGTTTATATTAATGTGCTCATTCTAATACATTATCATTTCTATAGTAACAGTTCATCCAACAAAGGACTTATATGGCATACAATGTATATAATCTCATTATTTAACAATGAATTCATTCAGTATGCACACCACACATACGCCACTATAGTGGGAAGAGCTTGTGGCTATGAAATATGACAAAATAATGAAATATAAAGGTAAAGACAACTGAATTGTGTTCATCTTTCAGCTGCTCCCGTTAAAGGTCACCGCAGCTGACCATTGGTCCGCATATTTGATTTGGCACAGTTTTTACGCCGGATTTCATAGCAAGTAACCCATGAAGGTATTCTTCAAAGGTTCTTTAAGGGTTCTCTGAATAATAAAGTGTTCTAATTTCTGATAGAGAAACACTATCTTGCAGGGTTGTTCACAGAAGCAAGCAGCAATCTGTGGGGTCCAAGCACCACTGCCATCTGTGCCACTGCCATCTGTGGGGTCCAACCACCACTGCAATCTGTGGGGTCCAAGCACCACTGCAATCTGTGGGGTCCAAGCACCACTGCCATCTGTGGGGTCCAAGCACCACTGCAATCTGTGGCCAGGAGTCCACGAGAGTAAAATTAGCCCTGCTCTCTGGGTAGGTGCACTGTCTCCCCCATCAATCACAATGACAGTAGCAATTCATGGGCATCTATAAGCTCATGCATGCAGAAGGGGGTGGATAGCAGTGTCCTCTGAGTGAGTCTCAAAAGAAACACCCACCTGGGCTGGTAGCTATCATATGATATGGGAGACCTAACTGGTGGGTGGGTAGGAATTGGCTAAGACTAAATTAAAGAGAAATCTGGGGGGAGAGTTATTTGAATTTAACCCTTGTGCAAGTCCATGCAACCAATCATGAGTTACATCTGTTTGAGTAAAGCAAGCTCACCCAACTAGGACACCAATTTTGTGAAGGTATGCCAGAAAACCTAGGATATAGGTTGCACATGGTACTAGAGGGTTGATATTTAGACATACCATTTAAAGCTTCATGATCATACCTCAAGTCTGTCCATGCCAAGTTCCTGCTGAGAGCTGACTGGCTGATGGGACCATATTCTTAAACAATCATCAGAAACCTACTTACAGGTTATTGCAAAGATGCAGTAGACCAAGTTTCAGCTCAAATCAGATTCTCAAAAGCAGTTATTTGAAATTAATCCCACCCCCTGTGGATGACCATGTGACAACCTTTGCACAAATACACAGGAACTTGTCCTGAGAATGATTCTTTCCTGGGTTTTTTTTCGAGTAAACCAAGCACAACACCACTGTTGGCAGGCTGCTTCCATATTGTGTGCAAAGCCTAAGAGGTTTCACTTATTCTGCAAAATATCTTAAAATCTAAGTGGGCAGAACTAAATGTTTCTTGGGGCTTTTTAATTATTTCTAATAATTTCTAATAATATCTGTCACAGATGTTTGTCGCGTCAATCATATCTAAAATATCTATAAATATAAAACATACTAAACCACAGGTTTATCTCACATTCCTTCCAGCTCTGTCCTTTTCTTATTCCATCCATCCATCACCAACCTAGCCCTCATGTGTAATTAAGATGGTTGGGTTTCATAGCCATGTTTTCAGATTGTCCTCCAGTTAAGAAATCACTCTTATTAGAGCACAGCCAGAAGCCATTTTAGCTCCAGTAATCATGTCATCCATCACCTGTCTCGCTTTTAGGCACATTTTAGATTCATTCATTCCACCAAGCTGGAGAGCTACAAGCACCGTCGATTGTCTGAGAGACATCTGCATCCACTTGATCGGTTAATATGTTTTTTTGTGTGTCAAATTATATTGGGGAGGAAATAAAGATAAACCTTATAAGAAATAAATGAACTGATGTTCGCTTCCTGAGAGCGTAAGCAACACAAACAGAGCAGTGTCTAGGACCATACTCTCTTTACACTGAATGTTTCTGTGCACAATGTAATGGATTTAGTCCAAATGAGAAAACAGAATAATTTAATAAGATACCAAATAACAATAACTAATCTGCATGCACAATCTGATCATTTGCTCTTCCTAACCACCACTGGCAGTAAGAATCATCTGTAAGAGATGTACCAGTAAGGTTGCAAAATGTCCTATGGCACATTATTCGCAATAAATTCTGCCTTATACGCATGGACCATATGTATGTACATAATATGGAGCTATCGCTTGGCAGCTTGTGACTGTGGTTGAAGTCACAGGTATCCTGTATAGCAAAGCTGGGGCGTAGGCTCCTCTCATCCTCTTCTACTTCGGTGAGTGGATTTTTAAAACATTATGAGCACTTTTTTCTATAGTGTCCATTAGCTTTGAACCAATTTTTTCCTTGTCTAGTCACCTAGCAGGCCTGTGGCTGTGTGCCACTAGTGTGGTTAAATGTTTTTCCCTTTCAATATGGTGCACAATAGTTGTGCCTCGGTATTGACCATCTTAAGGACACAGTGCCTGATTTGGACATCCCCTGCGTTGAATGGTATGCTCTGCTGGTGGATTTAAACCTTGATTTGAACCAAGAACAACAGTTTTTGGCCAATTCTAGATTTAAGAGGGTTGGATGGGTCTCAGAGTACCCTCTGTTTTCATACGCTAATAGTGCCACATGTAGTTCAAGCTGCGCAACCCTAGGACTGGTTCAAACCAATGGATCTGCATGAGACGTATTTCCATTTCCAGAACCACAGTTTGTAGTTTAGTTTTTAGTTTTTAGTGTTTTTGCATATGCTATACGTTTACAATAGCAAGTTCAGATCTTAAAGTGACACTCAGAAAGGTCAAAATGAAGCTGATACTCCAGTGTAACAGTGATTAAAGGCAGTGAGACATGGCTAAAAAATAAATTAAAAAAATTATTTTAACATAAAACTAAATCATGTTGTCATAAGTGAGCATTTTGTTAATGTAGTGAATGAAACCCTTTCCACAGGCTCTTTCTGAATGCTGTCAGCATCAGAGGTATGAAGGTAAGGTGAATATCTACTATCAAATATGGAACCAACTTTACGACAGCAACAATAAATCAGCATCTTGAGAACATTCTGATTGTTTCGAGACACCAAGGCATAATTTGGATAAACTTACACATTAATCAGATTCAGTAAATGGCAAGTTTTTGGCAGAAACAAGCTTCAGGAAATTTATTACTTGAACTTTGGTCATACTAATTTGTATACATAATTGCCTTCCCTGAAGTAACGTTCAGGTTTAGTCAAACACACTGCTGGTGCAAAATTAATCAATTTTCCTGAACAGTGCTGTGAATTTTGCAGCTAAAGGTAGATTTATTAGAGAGAACAAGCTAAGTGGACAGCACTTGCTGTTTTTGCTCATGTGAAAGACCCGTCCCTTTTCAGAGTCCATGCTTCCCTAACTGAAGTGTGTACTTGTGTGCATGTAATTCCTCACCCTCAGTGGTGGAATTTCACATAGGACTTTCATATGCCATACACTGGACTTGGTTAATGCATGTAATATTTAGTGCATGATAAATTGTCACAAATGAGCCAAGGGCTGCACAATTAATCAAATAATAATTAAGATTGCATTCACGGATGCCACAAATCTCTTATGGGGAAAAGTCACAAGTATTGAAATCTCAGAATTTAATTTCTTCCAGAGAAAAACTTGTTTTGCATGGTAATGTTTTCACAGGCTGCTGATTACATTCTCCATTTAAAAGTCTTGCTTAGGACATTTAAAGCCCTAAGTGGTTTAGCTCTGTTGTATTTTGCTGATCTTGTGAAACATTATACCCCATCCTGGGCACTCTGATAACTAACGCAGGCCTTCTGTCCATCTCAAGGGTCACTTGTAGCTCAGCCAATGAAAGATTCTTAGTTTCATTACGTTAAAACGTTCGTAATTTCTCATAGCTTTAACATCAATTCGTTAGTTATTGCAGATTTGTTCATTAATGTCTATGTTTAATGACAAGAACTATGAAGTCTTTAATCTGGATTAACAGAAGTTGCATTCCTATTATCCTCTGGCGCACTTTCCCAGAGTTTTGGGGCGATAAAAGAAAAAATAATAAGCTGAGCTGCGATTGATTTTAGGTGTGGATAGTAAACCTGCCTCAGCTGAACGAAGTGCTCCAGATGAGTTACACTGGTTCAGAAGATCAGTATGATATCCATGAGCTATAACATTTAGAGTATTATATGTCATTAGCAAAACTTTGTAGTCAGTATGAAACTTAATAGGCAGCCAATGTCAATTGAATAAAACTGGAATGATGGGATTATTGAAGAAAAGAGAAACTAGTCATAGTTTGTTAACAGGAATTAAAAAAAGAATGAGAGTAATAAGAAAATGGCAAGGGGGTTGAGAGGTTCGGTTTAAATGGTGACTGTCAGGAGTTGCAGAAACACACTGCCTTATTAGGAGGCAAGGAATTTCACATATACACAGAGTACTAGAGCACAACTGTGTTTCATTCACAGTCAGCAAGAGGGAGGGAGGGTGTGACATGGTACAAAAGCCAGACGCACACAGAATAGGTACATGGATAATGTGCAGTGCTGTATTGTATACAAGTGTCTTTGTCCTATTGTCAGGACTAAATTGGATCCATTTATATTTCATCTTCACAGCAACACTGTCAGTGTGCTGTCAGTAGAACGATGTTAAAAACACTCCTGGTTTTATTTTTTCATGTACAATACAACAATCACATTTATACTCATTTTGTAAACTCCCTCTCTCTCTCTCTCTCTCAAACACCCACACACACGCACACACACACACACACACACAGTCAAGGCATCACCAGATGCAAGATGGTGTGCACATCACCAGGGAATTACATCTTTATATGTCTGACCTGTTTTCTTCAGCCAACCGCCTGCTCTTCTTCTTCACTTAGTGAGCAAAAGGTCAAGACACACGCATCAACTCTCATTACAGTCCACGTAAGAGAGAGAGAGAGAGAGAGAGAGAGAGAGAGAGAGAGAGAGAGAGAAGGGAGAGAGATACTTGCAAAATGCTGCTATAATTCTGGGAATACAGCCGGCACAGAAGGGATTTGTAACACATTTGGGTTTCTGTGCTATTTTCTTTTTAATTGAAACATTCCATTAAATGCATTGTGCATGGTTTAGTCATGCTTCTGTATAATCCTGTGCAATCTAAACCTGAACAACAAAAGCTAATATTTATCTGTTGATATATTCATTAAAACTGTAATAATTAAGGACACAGTTTAGACTGTAAAAAAACTACCTTATAAATTTACAGTAAGGCGACTTATGCTGTATGATTTTAGGCCTGATTTTTTTTTTTTTTCTGTCGCAGACAAAAAAATGCACATCATAAACTAAATCTTCGGTCATGAGCTGAGATTACGGGTCTTAGAACTCATCACAAAGAAGAAGAAAGCAAGCTACAGGTTGTCTATTTAAAAGTACCAGGCTAATGAGCATTATATACCTAGCTAGTATAACATTACATAACATACGTTTGCCTTTATCTCCAATGTAAACGTATTGCAACTACCTTGTTTTGCTAAAATCGTTGAAGCTATGCTTTTTATTAAAATGTGAGGTAACAAAATAATGGAGGAAATAAAAAAAAAATTAGTCATACCAGGTTACTTTGCTACTTCAGCTGAATTCTTAAGATGCCTAGTTTTATAGTAAACTTAATAACAGTGTTTGTTTTACTGCAGCCTAGTCACAGAAGTTATACATTAAGGCATTATACGTTATATTACAGTATAAATTGTCACTACTGTGCATATTTTTCCACAATATGAAGGAGACTACATTGTGAAACTGTAAAACACATTTAAAGTATTAAAGTATTGCAACGAACTCGTACAGTAGATTATGTTACTGACAGCAAAAGCAGCACGATAGTTACAATACAGTACAAGAGACACGATTACAGCTTTATTATTCACACAAAAATGATCGACTAGCCTCTTAAACAATGCATTTTCGTCTAAAGCTTTCTGTTTGAAGACTTTGCTGACTGATTTTTTTTTTTGGCTAAGGTATGTTTAGGAGTCGCAGGTGCTTCTTACCTGTTTTGATTTAAGGATAGATCAGACTTGTGATCAGTATACCGTGGAGCACAATATGCTGTTAGTATCAGACATCTCAAGCATTGAATAAATTGCGCTTTGATTAATTGAACAGTGAACACTAGGCTCTAGGCTCAGCTGGTTGTCACAGCAGCATGTCCCTGTGATGTCTCATTAACACATGTGTTAGCACGTTAGCTCCGGGGCTCTGAAAAGGGCACGTTCAGTAATGAGAGAGCTCAGTTTCCTGTAAAGGACGCCATGCCCAATTTAATCTCATCTCATTTCCGGCCAACATGGGGATGGAAAGTTACTTTCTATTCAGTAAAGGAAATACTACAGTGAGAGCTCTATGCCTAAAACCTGCCAATGTTGAGTCACTTGTACAGTAAGGAAACTCATTTAAATAGACTTCCGTTTTTAATGATTATCTCCTTACATTCCCCAGTAAAGTGTGATTATATGATGGTAGAAAAAAGCACCAAATCAAATCTCTTAAAGTTTCTCCCGCCGAAAGCAATAATGCATCAAGGAAAGTAATATCTGTTCAAAACAACCACTATTTTCATTTCTCATTTCTTCAAATTCTGTGATTTCAGCATGACGGCTTACCTGTATATCCAATAATATTCATAATGTTCTCAAGAACTTTCTAGCACTTTCTATCTTCAGTGCACTCTTCATGATTACAGAGGAAAAATGTTTACCTTCTGCAGCCTGAATATTTCTAAATTCATTACAGATGAATGTAGTTTTTTTCAGTTTCCTAACCTCTTCAAGTACTCTTCTGCTCTCTGTGTTAGATAAGAAAGGGTGCGAAAGAGGAGCGATTCTGTGCCAAAGGTGGCACAGAACTAAAATAAGAGTGAGAATTCATCTAAAAATATTGGAATCCATAAAAACCTCAAGATGAAAATGAATTGCTCAGTCTATGTGTGTGTGTGTGTGTGTGTGTGTGTGTTAGAGGAAATGAGCTTGGCTTCATACCAGGAGGTTGCAGATGGCACACAGTGAGGACAAGTCATACAATAGCAGGTACAATAGATCTTTCAGATATAGATCCAAGACACAGAAACGAACACCTGCCCTCTATATCATCAAACGCTCTGTTCCTATCTACAGCATGTGTTTCCACAGTGCATCTGATGACGGCCCGTGTACATTTCATCCCATTAAAATGTGCCGTTTAATATATCGTTTTGATATACAGTATAGCAGTAAGCATTCTGGGACAGATTCCAGGAGAGCACATGTTTGAAATACATGATGATGAGTATGACAAGTGTGTGTTTTAGTCTTTCCATGGCCTCCTCCCTAATTATTTATTAATTAATGATTATTTATTGACATGTTTAGTGCTGGCTAGCCAAGGATACAATCCTTAATAGTGCTTCATTAAAATGCTGTGTGTTACTTTTACATAGTACAATACAGTTTGCAACGCCGTTTATGTTCCTTCATCTTTCAAGCCATGTTCTATTGAACCTTCAAAACAACCAGAAGTCATTAACAGGGTATCTCAATAGAATTAATCGTAAGTTGTTCGGGTTGTTTGGGTCTGATATCGATGCTTAACGCAAACTAGAGCAATCGAATGTGTCCGTGTCAACCAATCTGTCTTTGTCCTGTCGCTGATAAAGATGAAATCTGACACCTTCTAGATCACAGCATGTCCTCGTCAATGTCAACAATCATATAAGGAACTGACTTGCCAGGTTAAAATGTTATTACATGATAAAACCTCTCTTCTCCATTACCTTGAAGGGATACGTTGAGAAATCATTCGTATAAAAACTTTGAAACGGATGCATAAAATGTTCTCCTGTGACAGTTTTGCATTTCCTCGCAAGATTAAGGGACCGAATGGTGAAATGTAACAGCCTTTCATGCTTTTGCGTCTTGCACAAATGAGTCTTACCTTCCTGCTGTGGGGTTATCAATGATTAATACTGTCATCATTTATATATGTAGTCTTTAGGTGCTTATTTATTCCATTTGAGTTACTGATGCATTCAAATGGTAGTAGGTTTACCTACTTCATCTATATATTTAATCGTTCATTCAAAATTGTAGGGAAAACACATTTAAAACTTATTTTATATACACTGTTTTTATTTACAGGAAGTTACAAGTTACAAGTTTCCACCCACTGAGGACGATTTCAATCTTTGAATCTTCTCCTTAGCTCCATTTTTTTCATTCGTTAACACATACAAAGGAATTGGATTTTTTTTTTTTAATCCAAAATGCAATTTAGATAATAATAATCAGCTGTAGATCTCAAGTCAGATGAAAATGGAAGACCAATGTGGATATTACAGTTTTTCTCGATTGCTAACACGCTATAACTGATTTCTGATTTTCCCAAACCGTTCATTCAGCTCTCAAAAAAAAAAAAAAAAAAAAAAAAGTTCATCTGTTTTCACACACATTCCAATTGTCTCAGAGTTTTCTGCAAAACTTTACATAAAAATGCCCTAATTTTGCACAAGCGTAACCATGTTCTCAATCAGAAAACACAAGCACACTATAAAATTAACTCAAGCCATCACAAGCTGAACGCAATTACAGTATCTCTCAATCGCTTTGGTTCAATTCTCAAGAGCTGCAGCGGAAACTGAAGGTTGATGCTACGTTGGCACACACCATCACGCAGTCAAGGCAGGCAACAGAAATGAGCCAAAAGTGTTAAATGTTTTGTAATGGCTATGATAAATGTTTTTGCTTACTTATTCACTCTGTTGGTTATTACCTTGTATTAATAAAAGAATAAAAATAAATGCAAACAGGCTAGAAATGATAAAGAAGTGAGCCCGTTTTCTCAGCAGTGTATCACAAAGGTGAGAAATGCAAATGTCTCCCAGGTGTGAAAATGTTCCCAGGCAGAATATCACAAGACATCACTCACCATGGCAACTAATGACTTTACATGGAAAATAATTTCAGAAAACATGTTTTAGCACTTGGAAGAAAAACTCTGTAATGGCTGTTTAATAATCTGAACAGTATTAAAACACAGAACTAAGACTTCATACAGACACGGACATTACCGGCTCTTTATCATTAACAGAAAATCCATTCTGCTTGGGATGGATTTTTTTTTTTCATTTGGGGCAAATGTGCTTTAATGTGCTGCTTTATTAATTGGGATTAGAAAGCATCAATTAATACGAACTGTAATACTTGCATATAATATAGGCTCTTGCTGTTCCATTTATCTATTCTGTTGGCTGCATTACCTGATTTTGCACAAATGACTACTGAATTTCCTGCCTTTCATGGCATTAATAAAGCACCACATGTATTCATATAGTTACAGACTGTCACAAATAACCCACTTCATGTCATAGTTCCCAAATGCTCATGTTTTTGTTGTTTGTTACTCTTCTAGTCCTGTCTGCAACCCTGTCCTGTGACTGGTTTGTTGCCCTATTGTGTCCACCTGTTTTATGTTAGTTCTTAATTAGTTTGTCTATGTATAGCCTGCTATTTCATTGCTTCGTCGCAAAGTCTTTCCATGCACTTTTTGGTCCAAGCCTTGTTTTCTATCTTTCCCAACACTTTTTAACCCTCACCTTTTTCACCTCACTTTTTGATTATGGATTACTGCTGTTTGATGTTGTGGTAGAACCTATTTAGCAAACGTATGAGAGTTTTGGGGTCCTGATGTCAAAAAAATAGACTTTATTGTCTAAACAACAAATAACAACGAAGCCCAGCTGGTCTGCAGAACAACTGAAAAACATAATCTCAGCACATTCTTTCTACAGACTCTTACAATTCTTATCTCATCAGGACGGGTTTTCCCCGATATTTCCTTAAGTCACACCTTGGCCTCGCGCCCCCATTATTTCCTCATCCTGGGCTTCCCTCTCTGACTTCATTTTAATGGTGGTGTGAGCACAAAGGATTACATTTTATTACAAACATGCATTTATACATTGATTAGCATTCAGTTATCCTTCAGTTTTAGTGGATCATGTCTTTAATTATAACTCGTTTCTTTAATTAATCATGCATTGATACTTTTTCACACCTTATACTTTTAATTATGCTTTGATTGATTAAAATATTCCGTAATGTTGCCTCAAGTTTCAATGCTATGACAGTTAAATAAGACACTCCCCATCGTTAGCATATTAGTAAGGATATTGCAGTTTGCAGTTGCAGTTCATTCAGAAATAATCGTGACTATACTTCCTCCCAATCCTTCACCCTTTACAATGAGAAATCCGAAGGGTTTCCCTCCATACGGGGTCAAAAGTAACAGCCATTTAGCTACTTACATTTTTAAAAATTTGTAATATTTATATGTAAGATCAGACAACATCCTATACTTACATTTTTAAAAGGAAAAGTAACACATTATTAAAAATGTAGTGAGAACACATCACGCTATAACACATGCATTTATTCAGAGCCTTTTTCCTACATGAAGTGACGAGGGTCGTAGAAGGACTTTTAAACTTTTACATCCAGAAGATTGAGTGTTTTGACTTTGATTGTGACTTTGACTTGTTTCTGGTGGTTGTATATGCACACATTATGAAATTTCCAAGAGTATTCAAACAGTGAAATTAGTTCTGACAGCTCATGCACACACACACACACACACACACACACACACACACACACACACAAACACACAACCTCATTCACTTCCAGTAGGCGTGAGTGAGTGTTTGCACAGCTTCTTTTCGCTCTAATCTCCCGCAGTATAAACTACACTGGCATTAGCGAATCTGTTCTGCTGCCAAAATGATTCCACTGCCTCAAAACCTGGAGCTTTAGGGTGTCAGGATGGATTTCATTGGCCGAACACTATTAAAATTATAATTATAACTATTAATATATATAATTTTTACCGAATGGGTAAGAGCCAATGCCTTTACAGAGTCTTTAAGGAGTCTCTAACATCAGTGCATTGTAACAACAAGTTAGAAGGTTTTTTTCTTACTGTCTTCAGGGCAGAGGAGTTTGTACACCACCACAGATGAAGTTGATTATTTTCCTATAACAGCACACCCTGTCTTGTTTTATTCCTTATTTCCCATGTCCTGCTCTGGGCCATGCCAAAAACAACTTAACTCAGCAACTGGAAACCCTGTGAAGATGTAAAGATGTACATTCATAACCACGTAACCGCATTTCAAAACCATATTTCTTAAAAACCACAAAAATATTCTGTATATGAATTTCAGGGAGACTTTCACACCCCATTGTTTTGGTGTGGGTTTTTTTTTTAACTGATAGACAGTCATGTGGCATTTGAAGAGCGTAATCTGCTCATCAGTTAATTGAAATTCTTCAGGATCTACAGCTGAACAGGTTTTCTCAAGTGTATCTAACACTGGTCTGACGTCAATATAATAGAGTATCAGCATCTCCTCACTCCTGAGAACAATTATGGATAAAGTGACGACACGTAACAATCTGTTCGAACCTGTTAACAGCACGCTATTAATTCGACACAAAGCCCTTCCTGTGATGATATACGCCCTGACCACATAGCTTTTACCATGCAAATTTAATTCATCTTAATGAGTTCTTCAGGAAACTGATGCAGAAATAAATCTACAGGTTCAGTTCCCTTAAAATTCACTTTGCATTCTCAAGGCAAGTTTCCCTCATACTAGCTGTCTGGTTTTTTTTCCTTTCTTTTTCAGACATTCCTGTTTTCCTTCAGCTCCAGAATGCTGTCAGGCGGCTCATCCTCAGCATCCTCATTTCCGCTGTCACTACGGCTAATACTGGCTGATCCACGCTCATCTGGAGCTTTTCACCCAAATATAGACCTGAAATACGATTAGTTTAGTGGACACCTTGTCACTCGTAATTTACTGCTGTTTCCTGTTACGTTTTATGCTTGTTGAAGGATTAAACAATGACCGAGAACCAGAACAGTTCAAGCTGTAGATAATTAATTTTGAGAACAGCACCTTATTGCAAACTCTTCCAGCTCATACTGTATATATTAAATATTTAGAGGATGCTTTTTTTTTTCTTTTCAGAAACGGTTAGAAACAGTAGTTACCGGAGACAACATCTGGACGAGGTAGTCGAGGCAACACACCACAACCTACATCCTGCTGATGTGTTTTATTGTAGCAGAGACACAGTAAACAATGCTATGTGACAAAAAAAGCATAATGGAAGTATAATTGCAGTTTCCAGTAGAGAGTTTGACAACATTTGTATTGACAAACAATTTATCGGATTAATGCTGTTTCCATTTCCTTCATCAGCAAACATGTCATTTATAGTCAAGAATTTCCATCTAGAATAAGAACTGAATAATAATTGTAGAATATTGTAGAATACTTGTAGCAAGATATCTTGTCTTTAGCAAAACAACATCTAATTTGTGGTCAAACGTGTGCTTTTGAATGCGTTCTATAGCCCTAGTATCACTCTAGCTAGGTGCTATCACCATGGCAACCAGCAGCAAGTTAACACCCACTGGAGCGCAACCTGAGAGACGTGAGGTGAAAGAAATCAGTGTCGGTGCGAAAGCAGGATAACTGTGTTAAGTGCCGTGGGTGAGAAGTGGCTCTGAAGCAACAAAATAAAACGTCAAACTCAGCATCACACAAGAATCACACTGAATAATTCAATTGTACAATCCGGTTACTTTTTCATCGTGTACACTCGCTGGTCACGGCCACAAAGTAATAAGTTACAGAAACATGAGCATGACAGCAACTCCACAACACACACACATATACACACACACACACACACACACACACACACACACACACACAAAGTATCAGTAGGTATTAGTTCATATGAATACACACACACAGCATGTAACACACGTCTCACTAAACGAAACATCAATTCGTCAATATTTATAACGTTCAGTCTGCATATTTATGTCAGATCCACTTCTCATCTCGCTAAATTTTTTGCTACTCAATATCCTTCACGCTCTAGAATTTTAAAAAATTATTTTTTCTCTCATTTTGTTTTAAACTGTGTTTGTTAATGAGTAGGTGCACATATGCATAATATATATTTTTTTCTTTTCTTTTTTTTAATCGTTTTTTTCCTGCTCTTCTTTCTCTCTTTCTCCCCTTTTTATTTTCTTCCCTTTTTTCTCTCCCCTCTCTTACAAGTGGTTTAAATAGTCCATATAAATTTAACTTTATTTATTTCTAGTCCTAATTGTCCTTCTAAAAGGGGTCGTGGTGAAAAAGAGGGAAGGAAATTCTTTAGTTTAAAAAAAGCAGAAGATAAAAAAATTTTTTTTAAAATAATAAAAAATGCAAGAAAAGCAAAATATATTATGCACATAATAGTTTTTATTATTATTATTATGCTTTTCTTTTTTTCTCTTCATTTTATTTCCTTCTAATTTTTCTACTTCCTCTCTTAGGAGTGGTTTAAATAGTAGATAAAAATGAAACTTTATACAGTATATTGCAAATTTTTATACTGAACTCCAAAGAGGTTGGGGACGGTGGGGTAAAAAAAAAAAAAAAAAAGTGGTACTTAGAAGCAGATGGTAGACAAGCATGTGCATAGATAGAGACAAGATGGGGTTTGAGGCTCTGCATTTTTGCCCTCAGACTGTAAAAGTGCCTTCTTGGCTGGTGTGTATAGCAATTATAATTTATGCCTGTTGCATTTTTCCTGAAGCAAAGCCGTAGCCTGGGGTCATCCTGCAGCTCCAGCAGAAACTGTGCCGTAATTGGCTCGGCCCTGTCTGGGTGTGGACCTTCTTCACACTTCCTTGTTTACGAATGCGGAAACATTTCAAAACTATCCGGTGAGATAGTCAACAATGGCTGCAAATACAGCTTGTGTTCACTGACGCTGGTCCCTAAATGCACCAATAATTAAAGAAAACAGCCAAAACATTTTAAGAATACATTAAGGCAATACATCTGTAGCCAGAATTCTCAAATAATCTGTTTCAGTAAACCCAGCAATGTGTGTAGGACCTGCTCCTGCTGCAAACCACGACTACGCAGCTGCTCCTCCTCTAGCTAAGTGAGCTAACGACGTTAAAAACACTATAAAGTGATAAAGTTTTCATCATGCTTGGCACATGCCCTGATTGTTGCTAATGCTAGCTCATGAACTGCGTTCAGGCAATCGATTTAAATTAGCTAGCTGGCTAGCAAACTTCAAAAACACAGATAGCTCACTCATGCACTACAGTACGTAAACAGTGTTCAAAATGGCAGCCGGGAACGCTACTATTCATTACCAGATATGACGACACAGTCATTGCGAGTAAGGTCTATAGTGTGAGTTTGGTCCACTTGGATCCCAAGAGCTTCATCGCTATTGGACGCCCCCTGTGCTGCGTTACCGGCTTATATTTAAATATGAAATGAGAATTTCATGTTTACCTTTTTTGCACAGTTTAACTGCAAAATCTCTCTTTCCACAATATGTGAGATCATGTTATTAACATTATCTATTCAAATGAATCAGCTAATTGGCTAGAAGTAGATGAAAACTAGCTGATTAGTTAAAGTTCACTTCTTTATCACAAAGAGATAGATCTTACTCATTCGTGCTTTTCAAGAAAAAGATTGCAGTTTTCGTCAATGAACACGTCATCAGCAATCAGTCACCCAATTGCTGTTTGAGTATAAAGTGAATAAACGGTTTATGAAGATATTTTGACATTGTATTTAAAAGCTAAATTAAGCATAATTAAGAGTCTTCTAGTTTTAAAAAAAAGGCTTTTTAACCATTTATAGTTCTATTTAATGTTACAGAACGTTCACGAGACAAGTTAGTTCGTGTTATCACTTACATTATAGCAGCTGAAAACAGTCACGCCTCTCTTTTTTCTCTAAGCTAAGCAGATTAAAAATGCAGCTTGTCAAGGTAACGAAAAACTAGAAAGCACAAACTCCTCTGTCTTGAAGAAAACATCACCATAATCAATGATTATACATTTATTTGTTAAATAATCAGTTTAAAAAAAACTGTTTATTAGCCTTAGACTACTATGAAGAGTCTGTCATTCTATTAAGTTGTTCCTATAGAAATGAAAATATATTACAAATGTATTAATGTATTAATATTGAAAATGAATCAACACCAATCAGATATACAGATCTGTTGCAGCAGAATTCAGCAGCACCGTTGTATAAATGTCCTATAACACACACACACACACACACACACACACACACGCGCACACACACGCTGAAACTGTCTGAGAAGATTCAGTGTAGCTTACACAGAAATTGACTCCACGGTTTTACACTGTACTGCAGGTTAATAATGAGTGGAAGAAAGTTTGCACTGTATTTCAAATAACGAAAGAAAATCACACAACACCAGGCAGGACAAGTGGAAGGAAATTGCTAATGGTGTCATGGGAAATCACAGATCCGTACTTGACATAAAAGAGAAATGGACGGATCTTGACAGCCGCATTAAACAATGTGTCCATGTGCAGAAAGCAGCTCAGGCAGGCAGGAGACTGCAACAAATGGAAAGATGTCAGTGATGATGAGAGGAGGGTATTAGTGATGATAGGTGGTGTCGCAAGTCGGTTAGACAAGTGCAATGGAGCCAGCCATGCACACATCAACTGTCTTCGCCGTATAGCTACCGGGCCTGGCGTAAGTATTCACCCCCCTGAACTTTCCACATTTTGTAAAGCTACAACTTGGAACTGAAATGGACTTAACTGGCATCATATGTCATGAATCTACACAAAATAGCTCGCAATATTATATTATATCAAAAACAATTTGCTAAATTATCTGCAAATAAAAA
Organism: Pangasianodon hypophthalmus; assembly: GCF_027358585.1. NCBI lineage: Eukaryota > Metazoa > Chordata > Actinopteri > Siluriformes > Pangasiidae > Pangasianodon > Pangasianodon hypophthalmus. Next base: position 1,445,774 of record NC_069723.1, read on the forward strand.
AAGTCAAAGATCTGATTGCAAAAGTATTCACCCCCATTGTTGTTCCGTTGCCCCAGAAGTCACACGATTAGTTGATTAGTGTATGCAATTGAATTGTCACGTGATCTCAATAAATACAATACACTGAATAACAAAAATAAATACATCTGTTCCTGAAAGGCTCCAGAGTATGGCCGCATGCTCCATTCAAATCCAAATGTTAATTCAATCGTGTATTTGCAAATGCAGTTCTCCCGTGAGTGCACATAATTTAAGACATTTAAAATTCAATCGCAAAACATATATTTACAATTGAATTTTCATGAAAAAAGCAATCTGTACATTTGCGATTGCGCCGTCTGTCAATCAAACATGATGGGAGGGGCCGTTTGGCACGGGTCATGAGGCGAAATGTGAGCACAGCAGACATCACACAACTTTTTAGCCAAATATGGATAAATCTGTTGACTCCCTTGATGTTTGCTGTTGCAGCCACTTCTCTGAGAAGTTGAAAAGAGATTTATCCATATTAAACAAATGTTGTTGATGTCGGTTGTGCACACATTTTTATCAGACATGGCATCCTCTGAAACCCCGTGCTTCTACACCCAGAGTACCTAAAGAAAAAACATCATGAAGTTGACCAAAGGGTGACAGAAATCCAGGAAAAAAATCCCTGGAAATGGGAGATCAGTTATAAAAAGCATCCCATACTCTGAACATCATGTGGAGCACCCTTAAATCCATTATTAAAAAATGGATGAATATGACACAACCACGACTCTGCCTAGAGGAAGCTATCCACCAAAAGTCAGTGACTGAGTAAAGAGGGGATTAGTCAGAGAAGCAACCAAGAGGCCAGGTTAATATTATGAGCTATTTTGTGTAGATTCACAACATATAATCTTAATTATATGTATTTCAGTTATAACACTACAAATTGTAGAGGGGGTGAATACTAATGCAAAGCTGTATAATGGCTAATCGTAGCTAAAATGCAGAATTAAATACATAAATACGAATTCACGCTCCCAAGTTAAGAGATCACACATTCGCTATAGTGCTCATGGCACTGAAGTACTGGCGGGTGACGAGGGGAAACTGACAAAGAGCCTTAGAAGAGTCACTGCTGCTGAGCTCCTTTGTGATGAAAAGGCCTGGCTGTGTATTGAAAATGAGAGGCTTTCATTAGAGAAAAGAGAGACTGATGTGTGAAAAACTGAGTTTCCAGGCAGAGAAGAAAAATCCATGTTTGTTCACGGAGTACACAAAAAAAAATCACACGGGGCATTAAATGTCGTCTCTTGTTTTTTTTTGTTTTTTTACATTAAGTGTATGTCATGACATTTTCTGAGACATATGAGACCTGTGTGGGAAAATCCTAGCAAAAACAAGCCCCAGAACACCTTATTCAATACATAAAGCATGATTTAAAATTGTGCCTGCATGCTGTACTTTCCCGTTGGAAGGATATAGCAATTTTATTGCGATTTTATTTTACCTACATCTGAGATCTGAAAAGCAAAAACATGATGGTTACTGCACACCAATATTGTTTTAGCACTGTGGAAAGTGAAAAGATATGTCTTGGAATTCAGGTTTACGTCACTGAATCGTCTGAAATGTATTCACTGTAAATACACACTCGACAGCCAATGAACCTCTGCTCATTCATGCAATTATCCAATCAGCCAATAAAGTCTCAGCAGCACACTGCATAAAGGCATACAGATACAGGTCAAGAGGTTTAGTTAATATAATAATATAATATTCACATCAAACATCAACTCTCAGTGATCTCAGTGACTCTAACTGTGCCATGGTTGTTGGCGCCAGATGGGCTGGATTGTGTATTTCGGAAACTGCTGCTCTCCTGAAATTTCCACACATAACAGTCTCTAGAGTTTATACAGAACTGTGCGACAAACAAAAAAACATCCTGCGAACGGCAATTCTGTGGCTAGAAATGCCTCCTTGATGAGAGAGGTCTGAGAAGAACGACCAGACTGATTCGAGCTGACAAGAAGGCTATAGTACCTCACATAACCACTCTTTACAACCGTGGTGCGCAGAAAAGCATCTCAGAATGCACAATACGTCAGAGCATGAGGCAGATGGGCAGCAGGAGAAGACCACATCGGGTTCCACCTGCTGCCAGCCAAGAACAGGAATCAGATGCTACAGTGGGCACGGGATCAAGGAAACTGGACCAGGTGAAAAAGAACAACGCAATGAGATGGCATAACATCAAACCTCGAAGCCAAAATGTTCGCCAATGACTTTTTTGTTGTTGTTCTTTTTGTCAAAGGTACAAAAATGATGTGCTGTGTTGTTAGAAGGATAATAATCACAAAGTCGTTCATTCTTAAATTCAAATTTATGTTTCACTTAATCTATTTTAATGTATTTAGCAAAGTAACTCACCATATTATCATACATTATTATATTACATAAGCTACCAGTCAATTTCCAGGTATTCAGCACACTGTCAGGAATTTCCCCCTCTCGACAAGCACTGTGTGCCGAAGTGCTCAACACGCATAACAGTGCTACAGCGCGCACGTCTGTGTTTTCATGTCCTGTCTCCACATATGTCCCATCACTGGTTGGTTCCCCTCATGTGTCTTTATTACTCACACTACTCAGTTTGCCCTTTAATAAGTTTGTGTATTTACACCTTTGTGTTTCTCTATTCTGTGCAAAGAATTGTTCAGTGTTTACCCACCTGTCTATACCGAGCCGTCACGTTACTCTTGATCTTGTTTCTTTTCCTGGTTCATGTGTTTGGATTAACCTTGACGCTGTTGTTTGCTGATCACTGAACCTCCGCCTGTTTCCCGTTCTCGATTTGGATTCACATTTGGATTTGTCTGCCTTCCTTTCTAATAAAAGCCTAACTGCACTTTCATTCGTCTCACCTCCCATTCCCTGACACACACTGGATCTTCTACTTGCCTGGTGGGCTAGCTAATGAAGTTATAATTTGTTCACCTCCAGTATTGATTTTTTAAGGAATAATGAGTTTCAATCGCACACAATTTACCAATTTTCTCCAGTAAACCTTTTTGAAATGATATTTACACAGAGCTTTTTCTAATAACTAATCATCAAGCATACCCATTGACCCAGAACACTGTAGGAAGCTTGTGCACAAAGGCATTTTGTGCCTTTATGGGAAATCTGGGGCTGGAGATTGTATTGGGGCAGAATATATGAGCCCCAACTAATGAGAACGGGCATTATGCTTTCACACTGGTGAACTATTGGAGTAATAGAGGGTTATTACACTGGACACATATCAGCAGATTAGTCTTTCTGCCTTTTTCACTCACCGCTGAGAAAAGAGAAAAAGATTAGATGTTAATTACATTTCCCTGAATAAGTGATGCCCTTTTTTTTCTTGCACACTCTCAATTATCTGCTGTCTTGACTTAGCCAACTATAATGTATTAAAGCATTAATTAGACAATCTAGCGTTCTAACACTGACGGCCCTGGTGGACTATTCACATGTTGGTTATATATAGTTTACAGCATTCAGCCATAACATTAAAACCACTTGCCTAATATAGTGTAGGTCCCCCTAGTGCCACCAAAACAGCTCTGACCCATCAAGGCATGGACTCCACAAGACCTCGGAAGGTGTGCTGTGGTATCCAGAACCACGACGTTAGCAGCAGATCCTTTAAGTCCTGTAGGTTGGGAGGTGGGGTCTCCATGGATTGGACTTGTTTGTCCAGCATATCCCACAGAGGCTCAATCGGAGGCCAAGTCAACACCTTGAACTCTTTGTCTGTTCCTCAAACCATTCCTGAACAATTTTTGCAGTGTGGCAGGGCGCACTGTCCTGCTGAAAGAGGCCAGTGCCATTAGGGAATACCGTTGCCATGAAGCGGTGTACTTGGATTGTTTAAATAGGAGGTACTTGTCAAAGTAACATCTACATGAATGTCAGGACCAAAGGTTTCCCAGCAGAACACTGCCCACAACATCACACTGCCTCCACCGGCTTGCCTTCTTCCCATAGTGCATCCTGGTGCCATTTCTTCCCCAGGTAAGTGACGCACACACACACCCGGCCTTCCACATGATGTAAAAGAAAACGTGATTCATCAGACCAGGCCACTGCTCCACTGCTCCATGGTCCAGGTCTGATGCTCACATGCCCATTTCAGTAGTGGACAGGGGTCAGCATGGGCTCTCTGACCAGTCTGTGGGTACGCAGCTCCATACATAGCAAGCTGCGATGCACTGTGTGTCCAGACACCTTTATATCAGAGCCAGCATTAACTTTTTCAGCAATTAGTGCTACAGTAGCTCTTCTGTGAGATTGGACCAGACAGGCTAGCCTTCACTCACCACACATCAATCAGACTTGGGCGACCAGGACCCTGTCGCTAGTTCACTGGTTGTCCTTCCTTGGACCACTTTTGTAGGTACTAACCACTGCATACCGGGAACACCCCACAAAACCCGCCATTTTGGAGATGCTCTGATCCAGTCGTCTAGCCATCACTATTTGGCCCTTGTCAAAGTCACTCAGATCCTTACACTTGCCCATTTTCCTGCTTCCAACACATGAACTTTGAGAACTGACTGTTACACCTTGACAGGTGCCACTGTAACGAGATAATCAATGTTATTCACTTCACCTGTCAGTGGTTTTAATGTTACATCTGATAAGTGTATGTAATATAATGAACCTCAGTATATAAAAAATGAAATGACTTTCTCCCAAGTGAAATCAGTGTACTGTGTATGTGCCATTTTGTAATCCACTCAGCCGACGCATATTTTTTCTACAGTCTAATAGATATAATGCAAGCAATGACAGTGATTGAGGACTGGGAGAGAGAGAGTCAGCTCTGCTCATGATTCAAAGTCCATAAATAAAAGAACACGTCTATCCAAAATCCATAACTGGAATGAGACTTACATCCAAAATCAATAATGCATTAAACAAAAGGAAAGCGGTGAAAAAAGAAGGAAAATACGCTCTGAGAAGGTGAACACCTGAGAAAGCCTATACGTGTAATATTATCACTAACACAGCTACCGGTAAAGAACAGCACACACTCAATTTATATTTATTTGAAGTTGCACTGTATTTAGTGCTAGTATTTAGTAATAGTAATTTTGTAGATGGAAAGTTATTAAAATACTGAAGAAAAAATGTTAAGAAGGAAAAAAGAACAAAAGATGGCAAAATTAATACCAAATGAAAATTTTTGTTTTGCAAAAGTTAATAAAGTGTAGACCTTTTTCTTTTGGTGAACGTAGGCAGGCATAAATTAAAAAAACTAATAATCCGGACACTAAATATGCTCGTGATTTATCCACCAAGATGTGCAAATATGTTGTGCCGCTACAAAGACAAAGAGAGTTTAAAACCCCAGGAGACAGGCTTCAGAGAGAGCAATGCTGACATTTGTTTTTCTCTCAGTGCTTTAAAAAAAAACTAAATCACCACTCACAAAACTAAAGAAAAAGGCACACACACAGTTTCTGCTGTAGTCAGTCTGTTCACAATCAGAGTTAGGGTCAGGTTCAACTCTGTGTGCATCGACTCCCTCTCTCCTCTCGCTACAAGACAAAATCCAATAAACGTTTCATTATTAAACACAGGTGTAACCACTCACTCATTACCCGCTCATTCTCTGTGACTTCTCCCATTCACAGCTGGTCCTTGACCAGACCCTTGATACCACAAAGAGAAAATCTTTCAAATACACAAAGAAAGGGAAACACATGTAATCAAATTTCTGGCACATATACAAGATCAGTGTTGGAAGTAAATGCAGGGAGCAAGTCCTGAGATGCAGTGGAGGGCGTCACTTATATAAACTGAAAGAGCAATGAAGTGATTCTTGTGTGATCACCCTTTAGACTGTGCGATTTTCATCCAGATTTTGCTGATGTAGACAAAACTTGACACATCATAAAATAATTCTTTGGTCCTGAGCTGAGATCAGCAGTCTCAGAATATATAATGTGATGTCATTAATAGGAGGATGGAAAAGGATTACGCAAAACTCACGGGACAGCTATAAATAGTGGCAAATGTCAAAATAAATAAAACATGCTAATGGACAGGGAAAAAAAACACCCTTATTAACTCAAGCTCACATGTCTGTTTCTTTTTATGAATGTAATTTATGATGTAAGCAGAACGTCATTAGAGGATCTTCATTGTATAATCTGTTTATTACAGAATTCAGCTTGGAGTTTAATAGAATCATCTCCTACAGTGTGACAAGTAATAATCTTCACTTATCTGACAGCGCAGGCAGGGCAGTCAGAGGAGATGATGTGCTATCATACTAAACAAAAAAAAAAAAAAAACCACATCTCTCTGACTCTGCCCTACTGAACTGCTAAGCCTCATTACTTTTCAGAAAGCGTGCGTGCGTGTGTGTGTGTGTGTGTGTGTGTGTGTGTAGAGAGAGAAACCGAGACAGCAAACAAGCAAGACTGATACGCAAAAGTGTCAAGTGTGTGCATGGTGACAGAGAAAAAGAGAGAGAGAGAGCAGGCTATAAGGGCTAATTTAAATTTCTGCACATAAAAATGCACATAAATTCATTTGAGATGCAGAAATGGGGTTTATGGGTAAGCACAGTAGAATCACTAGGCATTAAATGACATCCTGCATATAATATTTTCTCCATGTGTATAATTACTCATGATCTTGTAAATCAAAGAGCGCCACTATGATACTTTCATTTTGCAAAGAGGACAAATCATGTATCATATATATATATATATATATATATATGATCTTATATTTAATAAATAAATTACAAGTAATTGCTAGGGTGCATGTTAGTCTAACAGCTTATTACTCAAACCAGCTAGACTTTCTGTATTTCTCGCATGCAGCGGATTTAAAAAAGTCTACACACCCCCGTTAAAATGACAGATATTTTTCATGTCAGATATTTTTCCACCTTTAATGTGGTACATCTGCGTATACCTTACCTAATACTTTGTTAAAGCACCTTTTGATTGTAATACAGCACTCAGTCTTTCTGTGTAAGCGTCTACTGACTTAGCACATCTTGATTTGGAAATTTTATTCAACTCTTCCTTGCAAAAATGCCCCAGATCTATCATACTGCGAGGGGATCTCCTGTGCACAGCCCTCTTCAAGCCATTCCACAGTTTCTCAATAGGATTTAGATCGAAGTTCTGAATGGGCTATTCCAAAACTTTAATCTTCTTCTTCTAAAGTCATTCATTTGTCGACTTGGATTTGTGCTCTGGTTCGTTATCATGCAGGACAGTGAAATTTTTCTTCATGTGCCAAAATAGATCAGTATTTGGAGCTATCCATGATTCTCTTTATCATGATTAGAACCCCAGTCCCAGCTGAAGAGAAGCAGCCCCATAGCATGATGCTGCCACCACCATGCTTCACCGTGGGTATGGTGTTCTTTGGGTGATAAGCTGTTTTGTTTTTATGCCAAATATGTCTTTTAGAATGATGCCCAAAATATTCTACCTTAGTCTCATCAGACCATAACACATTTTGCCACATGGTTTGGCACGTTTTAGGTGCGCTTGGATGTTTCTGAGGTTTTCCCTATCTTATAGCTCAGACATGTGAAGAACACGAGAGATTGTTGTCACAAGGAATTGTCAGTACTTCCCATCTATTCCTGCAGCTCCTTTCATGTTGCTGTAGGTCTCTTACCAGCTTCCTTGATAGTTTTTCATCTTGTCCTTTTTTCAATTTTGAAGGGACATCCTGTTCTCGGTAAAGTCACTGTGGTGCTATATATCACATTCAAGATGGAAAAAGATCTGACATGATTTATCTTGGTTTCATTTTTTTTGCATCATAAAAAGCTGCAATTTGAACGGCGAGGTGTAGATTTCATTTATCAACTTTATACGTATAGATCTGCCTGTTTTGTTTAAAAATCATTTTGCAAAAGCGTAGTTAAAGATGACTTTTCATCAGGCATTTATCAGGTGTTCAGTGACTGTGCTGTATGTGCTGCAGGCTGCATGTGTGACATGAATGTTAATGAGTTTGAGTCCAACCGAAACGAGGCAGTTACTGAGAGAACACGTGCACCTCTTTCTGATAAATGAACAAACTGCATTGAACACATTCCCGGAGCCAGTTCTGTGTCCATATTTTTTCTCTGTTCCTCATATATAATATTATGCTCATCATTAAAGCTGAGCACTTGCTGCTTGTCAGCATTGTTCAGCCTGAGGGGACTAGAAATGGAACTGACATTTAACTTTGGACTTATGAGGACCTCGTATAATGTATTGTGTGATTTCAGCCGTTGGTGTAATTTATTCATGTAATTTCACGTTCAAGTTGTTGCTCTTCATTCATTCATTCGTCTTGAGTAAGCACATTTTTATGGTCAGGGTCACGCTGGATCTCGGTAACACTGGACGTGAGGCAGGATACACACTTGCTCCCCTGGTTATTATCACGGACTTTTTATCTGATTCATGGGTGATGAGTCTTGATCTGATCTTTCCTCTTGAAGTCTCTCATCTCAAGAACATATTATTCTATATTGTAGTAAATGTTGTGGATATTAGCACCTGAACAACAGGAGTGACCCTCACTGATTCTGATTCATCCACCTAAGTGACTCATTCAAACCTTAAGAAAAATAACTCAAGTGTTTCTATATTAAACTATACTGCCTCTGTAGTGACTCATAGCTTTTAGAGCTTGTAGCGAGCTTTTATAATTTATGGTAGTATATAGACTGAAGCTTTCTTATATTTATTTGATGGTCATTTTTTTAGTAATAAAGTCATTAGCATGTCTATATACAATACAATCCATTGACATCTCTCTATTTGTATTTTAATATTTCTACTTTAATAATAGCTCAATTCTAATTTTATAGTGTTTACTCGCCAATTAAATGCCACCATTCAGTGTATTGTAGAACTCTGTAATATCTGCAATCAAGGAATGCTGTTGCTTCCCAAAAAACAGCCTATTTATTTAAAAAAGCAGCAATAAATTTACTACAGTTTGGTTTTTCTTTTCTTTTCTTTTTGGTTTGTTTTTGATAGGATAGCCATGTTGCAATATCTTATTTCTTAATATCTCAGAACACACTGGACCGAAAACATAATTTTACTTTTTTTCTTTTTTAATGAAAGCTAATTAGAAAAATTCAAAGTAATTAGGGGAAAAAACATTTATTATATGATAAAGCAAGTCCTTCATTAGGATAAAACTGAGCCGACAATGAATAAAAACATAAAGCGCACTTTCTAAAATGATTACATTATGTTTTACTATTCTTTTTTGCATGCAACCCCATTTTTTCATCCTGAACTCAACAAAATAAAAAAAGAAAAAAAACAAACAGTATTTTAAATCATTCTCGAATTTTTTTATCATTAAAATTATTAGTAATAAGATCTGACCCTTGTTGTGGTATATATTTTTTCCTGCCTTGTCATGACATTTTTCAGCATTTTCAGTGAATTAAATTTTAGTGCATCTCTAATCTCCATGGTAACAATACCTAAACCACTGAAACATTTCCTCTCTACCTTGACATCATCAGCCTAGCGGACAACTAGAACAACGACTTCATAACAAAAGTAATATATCTGCTTTAATGTATTTAATATATTTATGTGAGTCGCTTAATGAATGTTTTAATATCAGTGAAACTATTATTTTTCGCATCCTCTCTTTTCAAACACCTCTATGGGTAGAGATGTACAGATACACCACCAGCTGTACTACAGTCCAAATGCACACGTCAGCAAATTTCCATCATGACCTGGAAATGATCTGCGAGCTGCTCACTGTCCTGAATTTTAAAGGTCACCGGATTCGGTGAAGCTTCCTCAGAGTAGCCAGCCTGCGAAATAAACAAGGAAGGGAGACACGATGTTCACAGTGGGGAGAAGACACCCAATCACGATGGCCGACTGGGAGACACCTGCTCCCACAGAGACTGGACGACGGCCACCGGGACGGAGTAGGCGGAGGTGGTGGAGGAGAGTGGCTTGAAGCTTAAACTACACGTCATCATAGCAGGGTTTATTTCTTTAATCCATCACAATGAAGAATGATCTGTTGCCAAAAAGTGTTGGGTTTGTGACAAGCAAGTGCTGCTGCGTCATGAAATATGAGCGCCTATCAACATTCTAATATGCGAATGGATTCTAGGAGTATATGAAACTTTACATCAGTTAACCAAAGAAAATTCTCGAATCTGATTGGTCAGAAGGTGTCGATTAGTTTTCTACAACAGAATAGCTCTGACACTACTAGTTCAGGCTGTGATTCATATCGCAGGATTATATTAATGCGCTCGTCCTCATACGTTATTTTTACACACAGGGACACTCACATGATGTAAGACTAATAAAAAATGTCATTATTTAATAACGAAAAATGCATAATCGCTGATAAGGTGACGTTTGCTCTCAGGAAATATTTATTTCACATTTATGGAAGGAGTCTCCAGTCTCAAGTCAGTACCTTTTTGTACTTTTTTTAATTGATAACAGGAACTAGCTTATTTCACAGACATTCCACAACTATACGCTTTAAAAAAAATAGTAAGACGTCGTCCATTGATCATTTAAAAATTGCACTTCTTGGCAAATCGCTGTGGTATAAAAGGAATAAAACACTTCAGAACCGTCTCCACGGATTGTTCTCCCGTTATCTGAGCACACCCTGTTGTGTTTTATTTCTTACTTATTGTTTTTTTAACATCTAAAAAAAACAATCATCATCCATAGTGTATTCCAGATGTATTCAGTAGTCATTACTTCAACAAAGAAAAGCCACACCCATACATACATGCGTCATCTATTTGCTTTTAACAGTGTAGGTAATGTGTGTGTGTGTGTGTGTGTGTGTGCCAATTGAACAATTTATTTCAGGCCAACCAAGCAAGTAATTGGCTTGATGAGGAAACCCAGCAACGGGTCCCAATGGAGAAGGAAGAGGAGAGCACTGAAGAGATTGACTGCACCACACCCAACCAGACAGCACCGAGTGTGTGTGAGTGAGTGTGTGAGTGTGAGAGAGAGTGAAGCAGCGTGGTGTGATGAGTGAGCAAGTGTGTGACTGCTGTTGATGAAGCCAGATTTGATCTTTTCCCCCTGTTCAAGCCACTGTGCATTGCTTTGAAATGAAGGAGTTTCTCCAAAGCTGCTTCAAGTGAGCGAAGAGGGAAAAGATTCCAAGCCTAAGGACACTGTTGTGGTGTGCAGTGCGCTGGAGGGAGGGATGGAGGGATGGAGGGAGGGATGGATGGATGGTTAGATGGAGGGAGGGAAGGAGGGAGGGAGGGGTAAACCCTATCCGCAGCACACTCCATATACGAGGAAAGCCCTCCTGTATGGTGTATCCCCGTCACGTCCCGGGTCCTGATTCAGCACCACCCACCACATCAATGCGCCATCGCAAGCGCGCTTTTTGCCCTATTCCTTATTTTTCCTCTTAAGCCTTAGGATAGCTCTTGATTCCTCGCAGATCCTAAGATGCATGTCGTTCATGCACCCGAACAAGTCAGCAAGGCTTTCCCGTAGAAACTGATGGTGGCGCGAGCTGGTGTTGCCGCGCCGACGTGAAACATCCGGCACAGGGATTGAATGCATAATCAATCGCACTGCACCCGAATCCAAAGCAAGCGAATCCTTCATCAGGAGCGCGCTCTCGTGCATTCCCTCTCCGAAATGCACGTGAACACGCACTACATGCACAACAACTACCATGGAAAAGTAGTAAGCGCATGCTAATGCACTGTAATGGAGTGTGTCTCCATCCAAACTTAGAACGTATCACAACGTACCAAACGAGTAGGAAGCAATAGGACAGAGCACGCGCATGAGAATACAAACCAAACTGTTGTATTTGGAAACTTTGCATGCGTCTGTATTCTGCATTAAGATACCCAGTCCATGCAGTCCTGATTCTCATCTGTAAGCTGATATCAACCCGCAAGATAAACAACAACAACAACATGAAATTCTTACCTTAAGCTTAAGAATATAACGTGCAGTTCAAGGCGAGCGTAGGCACGAGCATGGTGCTGGAGCGCACACTGGAAACCGGCTCCGTTACTCAAGTCTTATATTTTATTTTTTATTTTTTTTTTTTTTTCCTTCTGTGGTTGCACTCGCTGTCACACTGTTGACACTCTGTGCTTTCTTGTCTACACTGTGGCTCGCGCTGACAAGCATCCGGGCAGCCGCGCGCGAGGAGGGAGGGAGGGAGGGCAGGGTAGCACGAGCACGCGTGCTGAGCCGAGCAAAGTGATGAGCACGCGCATTTTCCTTCCCTTTTTTTTTTTTTTTTTTTTTTTTGCACCTAGATTCATCATGGAGAGGCTGAGCGTGCCAGTGTGGAATAAATAGATAGATAAATAAATAAATAAATTGGGTGCATAATTAAATCATTAAATACTAACCTAATTAATTTAATGTGTAATACTGTAATTATTTTTTTTTTCTTTAAAAAGTACCCTTAATTTATTTAAATGGAACACACTTCATTGTTCATCTCAATATTTATTTCATGCTGAGGCCTTGATGCGTATCATGATGAATAAATGAATGAGGGATGAGTTGTTTTATCTGTCCATCAAAACCACTGGGTGGGATCTAACCTCAGATCCACTGGACCGCAGTCATGACTAATCGATAGCAGACTGCTCGAGATGGGTCAACGTCACCCTGATGAACAATCCTGCTTAAGCCGGTTTCACAGTGTGCGATTCCAGCAGACATTTTACGATTATTACTTGTCACACTATACACGGGTCCCTGGAGGACTAGCGGTTAGGCCTCTGCGCTTTCGCCAGCCAGGGAACCGCAGTGCACTCCCAGTGCTGGTCCCAAGCCCGGATAAATTGGGAGGGTTGCGTCAGGAAGGGCATCTGGGGTAAAAAAAAATAGTGCCAAATCAAATATACAGGCCAGTGATCCGCTGTGGCGACCCCAAGCGGGAGCAGCCGAAAGAAGAACAACAACTTGTCACACTGTACGAGATGATCTCAATAAGAATTCTCTAACAGACTGTGTGATAATATGTGTTCCACATGTCACATTAAACGATGACGATAGCTACTAAGTTCTGCCATACTAGCTGCACAGGTTTGTAGCTTTTCAACTCCAAAATAGTTACGCGTTGTCATAATAGTAAATAAACTCTATGAAAAGAGCGTTTGCATACTAATTAGCTAGCTACACACCTGGAAGCTATACTCTAAATCATCTTCTATTTTTTCCATGTAGCGTCAGTTTGTGGTTCTGTCATGATGTAACTGCGATGAGACATTGTTGTGACTTTCTGTCGGCTGCCGCAATTCAACAAACTGCCCTTCTTTAACAATGTTTTGCTTACGTTTCGCTATTGCCACTACCTGTCCCGTGAGTTTTGTGTAATCATATGCTGTCCTCCTATTGGTGGATTTTAGACGAGTGTCGTAGCAGCGCTCACGCTCTGAGAATTTTGCCGGAACTTTGTCGTCGGCAGTCTTTGGTCTCAGTGGCACTAAATCGGCTGCTGGTGTCTTATACGTACATAAGACAACCGATGTCAACTCACAACCTAAGATTATCCTTTATGATGTATTATTGCGCCTGCGACATCGTACAGCGTAAACCTAGCTTTAGTCTAACAGTCCAAGCTGGTGGAGAGGAAAGTGGAGGCTGTCTTTCCCTGCTGATAGATTTCTGAATTATTGCTACTAATGCTATCTCATAGACAAGCTTTATAGTTCAAACATTGATCAAGCGAGCTGGTAAAGATGGTCTACCACTCTGACTAGCTCAGCCTGTGATTTGGCAGCTGGTGTGTTTTTACAGCAGAGAGAATGTGCACAGTAATACTGATTCAAGCAGTCTGCGATGTTGAAGCCTGATTTATGGTTCCATTCGTTGAATGAATGGAAGAGTGAGTGCAGTCTGAGCCTGTCACCGTCTCCTCCGCCAACACTTTATTACCGACTCTGCTGATCATAGCGAATAGATCAGGTTAATAGTGAAGTGGAAGCAGCTTTCTCTTTTAAATCAAGTATGATGCAAATGGTGAAACTTTTTTGTTGACTGTGTAAGTGGGGGTAAAAAATAAAATGCAGTAAACGGTAAAAAAAAAACATAACAAAATACATTTTGAATATAGTCTTTTTACAAATCGGTTGTCTAATGTCTCTCGTAGAAACCGCAAAATGTTTCCACACATTAAAATTACAGTAAAGTGATAGATGTGATTCTATGTCGAAGGCCTATTTTTTTATTTTATTTATTTTCTGAAATGTTTCAGTGGCCAAAATTTTGGTGCATTAATAGCCCTAATAAAAAGTGATAATTAACTCTTGTTAAAAATATACTTCTGTAATGTTAGCCAAGTCGAATATACCTTGACAGATTATATTTCTCAGTAATGAACTCAAAACATTCTCCTTGATTCTACCCTGATAGGAAGTGAGGAAGCCACATTTTTCAAGCAAGAAAATCAAGTCGAGATGAAAGCAGCGGCCAAAAGATTACTCATGTGAGATGGAGAAGAAGGGGGCGGGGCTTCCAGGGGGTCAGTTAATATCAGCGAGTTCTGAGGGAATTGGCTTAGCTGTTATTTTTATTGGGGAGGAAAAACAAGACTGTGTGATTATGCATACTCACAGGGAGGCACAGTGGCGCAGTGGGTAGGGTCAGTGGGGTAGGCCATCTTTGCAAGGTTCACAGGGTTCATGGTTCTGAATCCTGAGCTCAGGTTACTGTCTGTGGTGGAGAGTTCTCCCTGTGTCTGAGAAGGTTTCCTCCCACCTCCAGAAAACCTCCACTAATTGCCAAATATGTGTGTATACGGCCCAGCTCCTAATCCAAATATATAAAAGTTGTCAGATCTGTAAGCATTGTTTCATTTTATGTATTCTACATGTTTTTGAACTGATAATGAACATAGAAAATAAGTGACGTGTTTATATCCACTACTCATGTCATTAAAATAGATTAAAAACATTTCTCTGTTAGTGCAACTAATTGTTTCATTAATTCTGGACGAGATTGAGACAGAAAGCCACAAATCATGCTTTTCGGATCAATGTTTCTCATTGGACAGTGCAGCTCTGTGTAATCTTTGTACATGCAATTGCACACATCATGCCTTGCTGTCCTGGAAAAAAAAAAAAAAAAAAGACTATGAATGCTCAGGGCTTTCCCAGCTTTGCTTCTGAGGCTTCTCTGAAAAAGCTCTGATGAAGCATAAACAGCTTCGAAGCAGCCCTTTAACCAAATTCAGATAATTAAACAGTGGCTGTACACACAAATCAATTAATCAATTGGAATAGATAATCCAATCAAGACTGATCCCTCTCATTAGCTTTGATGGAAGATGTTGACCGATTTAGTTATTTCACAGCATGCACCAAGGCTTCAGCGTGAACGAAGTGAATAGTTAGTTAAATAAATAATTAAATGCAAAAATACTTCAATAAATATTGACATTAAATACATTTCATTTCGTTATGTAGTTTTTTTAGTTAACATTTTAAAACTGAATCAATTCAAATACTTATTTCACGCTTTAAATATTTACTTATGCATATACAGTACTGTGCAAAAGTCTTAGGCATCCTTTTTTTAGTACAAACTTTGTTATAGATTTTTATTTTATGACTTCTACGTTATGGAGTCTTGATCAACGCGCCTTGATCAACAGCTTCTTGTACAAACATGCTTCCCTGTTTTCCATCTTGTAGCAATATAGCTCTTCTACCTAACAGTTTAATCACATTCAAGCAGCCTACTAGACCAAACAGAGTTTTAACATTAGTCAGTGGCTTATTTGACAGATTGATTTTTCCTGTTTGATTTGAGAACCTCTGTTTAATCACATGTATAAACCTCATCTCTGGCTTTAATTCCACAATTTACTGCTGCTGCTGCTTAGAGAAATCTCCACTCTTTATATAACAGGCAGTTGTTCTTTGTCACTGTCATCCATGTTTGTCATTCATGTTAGGTGCGCAGGTTTCTTTAAAACTGCTTTGTGTTAATGTTTGCGTAAAAAAGTACTATAGGAAGACATTCGAATTGAATATAATATTACTTATGGTTTAGCTTTTCTACATAAACAATGTAGCTAAGCTTTTCTGAGAAATAGGGCCATTTGTCTGGATGTGTATATAAAAGACTGGGTTTTATCCACACAGTTGATATAACACTGAGGGACTGGGGGAAACTCTGGAGCAAACTGAGCTACTACTGTGAATTTTAGGAAGGATCAGAGCACAGGCAGAAACCAACAAAATAGAGCGATCAATGATCATAAGACGGAGAAAACAGACGAGGGTCAAAACAAGGACACATGAAACTATGAAACAAGGCACTAGGGAAATAAAGCTTAGACATCTAAGCTTAGAAGCTTAGAAGCTTAGCATGACAAAAATAAATAAAAAGAAAGAAAAACAGCAGTGTATAAATAGCCCAACTATTCAAGAGCAAGACACAGAACAGGTGAACACAGTAGGGTAATGCACCAATGACAGTACAGGAGCAGAGACAGGACTAGAAACAAAAGCACATGATATGAACCCAAAATAAAACAACATGAAGAAGCCTGTCATGCTGGAAGATGGAACTCGCAACAATAGCGTTACAACCTGGACGTAATTGGGATTTTCACCTTTTATACAATTTTCTAACATTTAACTTTGCTAAATAGTTTTTATATTGACATGAAGGTTAATTAATTTAAAAAAAAAAAAAAGACACTTCTTGCTTGCATAAGTGTACACCCACCTGAGTTAATACTTGGTCTAACAATCTTTGGCTGCAATTTCAGCAACAAGTCTTCTGGGATTTGTCTCTATCAGCTTTGCACATTTGGATCCTGATATTTTGCCCGTGCTGAAGCTCTGGAAGACTAAATGGAGGCTGCTGGCGAACAGCAATTTACAAGCCTTGCCACAGATTTTCAATTGGATTGAGGCTTGGGTTTTGCTTGGGCCATTCTAACACATTCAGGTTCTTGATTATGAACCAATCTGGTGTAGCTTTGGCAGGTGAGGGCGATTATTCTGTTGAAGGGAAACTTCCACTTCAGTCTCAAGTCACTTGCAGACTATCAAAGTCACCAAGCTCTTGGGAAGTACATCTCGTATGCTTTGATAGTTAAGTCGACAGTACAGTCGTTCCCGTGGCAGTGTGTTCCCACTACTTCCCACTACTTACTTAAGAGTAAGCAAGAGGGTAATTTTGTAAAACTATAGATGGCAGAATCAATCCTTTTCAAGATTTTTTTTTAAATGTACATTTATTTGGAGGGGTTATCTGCTGTGACGACCCCGAACGGGAACAGCCGAAAGATGAAAAAATAATTTTTTGAAGGAATCTTTGCTCTACAGCATTTCTTTGCATGTGCCTAAGTCTTTTGCACAGTTCTGCTGGGGGGCACGTTGGTTTAGTGGTTAGAATGTTTACCTCATACCTCCGAGGTTGGGGGCTCGATTCCCGTCTCTGCCCTGTGTGCATGTTCTGCCTGTGCCTTGGGGGTTTCTTCAGGGTACTCTGGTTTCCTCCTCTGTCCAAAAACATGTGTTGTAGGCTAATTGGCATCTCTAAATTGTGTGAATGTGTGTTTGTGTGCATTTGTGCCCTGCAAAGGGTTGGCACCAGGGTGTCCCCTGCCTTGTGTCCTGAGTTCCCTTGGATAGGCTCCAGGCTCCCTGTGACCCTGTGTAGGATAAGTGGTACAGGAAAAAATAACAGCCATAACATTAAAACCACTGACACAGATAGATAGATACACACACATATCAGGAAAGAAGCTTTCTAGGGATATATATGACATGAGTAAAACAAAAAAAAAGAGGTTTAACCTAAATCCTTCTTCAAACCTGCTCAGCTTCAGATTATGTGGTGGTTCTGACCGGACAAAAACAGTGAAATAAACACACTGCAATACACATTTTTTTGTATTACAACAGTATTACTACCAGAGTAGACATTCCAATTTATCACAAAGCATGAAAAATTACTGAAATAAATTGACTCTTTTCTTGCCTTAAGAAATAATTTGAAGTATGTCATTACCACCAAAGCAATAGTTGGTTACAACATGAGAGGAAAAATATCCCCCACTGAGATAGGATGGTGGTGGTCCCTTATTCAAAAATTCATTTTGGTCATTGACTGAAGGCATGCCTCTCTGCATAGTCCTCAAGAGTACTTATTTATATGTGCTTGCTGCCTGCCACTTGAGCTGTTAATCCTTTATATTTAATAACCAAAGCAGAGGCACATAGTGAAAAATGCCTTCTCGCATGTTTGGCTTAATAACAGCCACCAGCTAAAGCTATCATCTCTGTCACTGAGCACTGCCTGATCCTGATTGTGTACTTTTCCTGTGTGCTACTTTTATTCTTCACCATAGTTTATTCAAAAACAATGTACATTTCAGGTTGCCTAGCAGTACACACACGGTGGAAATTTTTATGCTATAGTGTTTACCTTATGTTTTATTTAACAGTAATTGCTGAGGATCTGGAACAGTATTGCAAAGTGAAACACTTGATAACTCCTTACTAATGATTAATTAATTAGTAGTTTTCCAGGAGATATATATACATACATATATATAAGCCTTTACTTTATTATTACTTACTGACTAATTACTCAGTATTCATTAGTAGATAACTAACTTATGTATTAATATAGTGCTACCCATTTGTTCTCGCTTGGTCACTGCATAGATACAGTATGTATTAGTCATTGAGCAATATTGCAAAGTATTATTAAATACTAGGAAAAAAAAATTAGGCTAATTTCCACATGTGCAAATTTAACTCGTTGCCACTGTGCTTCAGCTAATGCAAAGACACCCATTTGAGATAGCAGGCTATAAAGTTGTTGTACTGACTATATCGAATTTAATTTAGGCATGTGGGAAGAATTCTTGCCAACTGAATGTAAAATTGTGATTCTTTTTAAAGGGGATCTAAGGCATGTGTGCATGTACCCTAATATATAATTCTACATGAGGTTGTATAGCCAAGTGATGAATTGTTTCCTGTTAGCAAATGGCTCAAAGCAATGCAATGTAGCCCTACTGTATGGGATAATGGTAATAACACACATACACACAGGGACTGAAACAAATGGCCTCATCGAACACTAACTGCATAGAAGCAGTGTTACCAAGAAAGACATTAACCTTAGTGTATCTGCTATTAGCAGAGCTGAATAAAGAGGTCCCTGCTGGAGAGGCTGCAGAGCTTTTCTTCTTGCTGTTTGCTATTTTTTTCTTGCCAATTCTGTGGTTGGCATCTCTGCTTTTTTTAGCACAAGCTTCCTTGATTGGCCATTTTATTGTTTAAACAATATGTTTCCTCATCAAATGGACTCCTGCTTCCTGTCACTCCATTTCTGCTCAAAGGGAAAGTGTTCTTCAAGGGGAAATATTGCCACTGAACCACTGGAAGTACTTTTAGACATCAATTTATTCAATCAGACAATGTGATTCAATTACCCTCTAATTCTTTATGATTTAGGGCTTCTCCAGGCCTCTGCGAAAACATCATGTAGGACAGGGGCTCAAACAGTAAAAAGGGCACCACCCATCAACCCTCATCCGCCCGCACATGCTCCATTCCCGCTACAAATACTGCGCATAATTAATAATCAGTAACAGCCATAAGTAACCATGCACTCTATAACTCAACATATACACTTGAAATAACTCTGATTTCCAGTCAATGCACCAGACTGTCCTTCACTGCACATTATACAGTAGCCATACTTTCTATTCATATTTGCTTCATATTTTCAGATGGCCAAAATAATTCTATACTTCCTGTATGTGTCAAGTATGTCAGTGTGTGCCTGTGCCATCAAAATGTAATTCAATCTCAGTGTGGAATGTAATAGCACTGAGAGATCATACCTTTCAAATGTTCAAAATATATATATATATATATATATATATATATATATATATATATATATATATTGTATATAATGTTATATAATAAGTATAGTAAGTAATAACTTGGTTGGATCTAGTTACCTAGTCTAGTAAACACACCCTAAACAGTTCTCAACATTGTTCATCACCCTGAGCACAACATCCCTACATTGAAGCATGGTGGTGGTAGCATCATGTTGTGTCGATGTTTTGTTTTGTTTTATTTTGTTTTTTTAACCAATAAAGACTGGGAAACTGGTCAGGGTTGACGGCCAGATAGATGGAGTTAAATACAGGGCAGTCCTAGAAAAACAAACTGATCCAATCCGCAAGTGATTTGAGACTGCTACAATGGAGCGTTTCAAAACCAAAAACCAGAATAAGGTAGAATAGCCCAGACCTCAATCTAATTGCGAATCTGTGGCAAAAAACAATTGATATTTATGACTACATTAGATAGATAGATAGATAGATAGATAGATCACTTTACTAATCCCTGAGGAAACTATTGCATAAATAGTACAAATCCTGAAAATGGACACTCAGATTCCAAGAAGGCCATACACACAAGCACACTACAGCTTAGACCAAATGAGGAGTCCATAAACTCAAATAGTTTCTGGAAGCACTGGAAACACTAAAGAAACATAAAACAGAAGAATCAGTCTTTCAAAATGGTGATACATGAAACATTTTAAATAACTTGCTAATTAAATTACCACTGACACAGAACGTGAATACAACAACATACATGAGAAACCAAACATATTAGAAATAGCAATAAAGACTCCCAGAACCCCCTTGGTGTAACAGCACAGCCCCACCAATAGAGGTCAGTGTCTACAGAATTTTAATCAGTTGCTCATTTATTGTTTATTTCATGGTTTGTCCATATATAAGCACATGGTTTTCTGTTAGTTGTTGCGAAGTCTTGCCAATCTCCTGTGTTTTCACTGTTTGCCTTTTCTTTGCCTTGACCATCTTGCTAGAATTTCTTCAACTAATCTTTGGATTGTTTTATTGTGTCATGATTATTGCCCTTACTCTAACTGCCTAACTGCAGCGCAAAGTCATATAACTCTCCTGCTAGCATCACAACTTGCAGCGACCTCGTAGCTGACAGAAAATAAAGACGCTAGCCGGACCACTTGCTGACATTTTGTCGAGGCAAACATGATGTGCTACACAGAAACTTTCTTAGAATAGATTCATTAACATATAGTCTACTTGTTCATTTCTCTTACTCTGTGTTAATGCACTTAATTAGCTAAATAGATCACCAAATGTTATTACAATACAGTATATTAGTGACCACATCTTAGCAAAACAACACGTGGGACTGGGCAGCACACTGGAGATTTTACTTGCTTGCTTGGTAGGCTTTCATGATTTTATACGGTAGTGATATGTGGGGCCTACTCACCAACCAACACGTCAACCAATGGGACAAACACCTAGCCAAAATTTTATACTCTGAATTCTTTTGCGAAAGCCTTCTGCAAGTGCACAGAAACACATCATAAAACGGCTGTTGCACTGAACTAGGCCGATTTGCACGATTACTCCAAATTCAAAAATGAACCATTAAATTGTGACTCCGTTTAAAGAGCAGTGAGCCGTGTTCATATCGTCATAAATCCCTGCAATGCCAAGAGTTGAGTGTCAAGACGGAGTCCCGTCATTGAGCTGGTCCTGAACCTCAGCACAGTAAAACACATCAACACTGTACAAACACACAGGTGCACGCTGACAGAATACAGACCAAATGTGGAAAAAGGCTGGCCATCGACATGAGACGGGCCAGGAAAAGAAATCATGTTTCCCTACAGAGGACGGAGTGCTCACACAGTGCAACAACAACAACGAGACCGAGCTGCACATCTTAACTGAGTGTCAAAAACACAGCCATTTTCAGCAAATCTACAATTACAGAATGCTCCTGCTCAATTCTCCACTCACACTCATTCTGTTAGGAGAGCAGAAGGAGAGCAGAGCTCTGGCAACATGGTACGTATCAGCCTGTAACAATCTGAAAGACAATGAGTGACACACACACACGCCCACACACACACACACACACACACACACGCGCACACAGCCCTGATTGACACTGAGTGATTATTTATGTGCATTTGGGTTTTTTCTCCTTTATTTATTAATATGTGCATCATGTTATACCCAATTTCACATGTAGCTAAATTCATATAGACACACGTGACATCATGTGAGCAATATGAGATTATGTGAAAATAAATGAATCCTCTGAGAAAATCACACGTGAAAATTTAAATCACGAATTAACATGAAAGGAAACAAACCACGTGAAAATTTTACATATAAATAAATATTATGATATTTAGTGCATAAATATAAAGAAAACTGACACCAGGGATAAATATTTGGACCTGTTTCTCTTCTCCTGTTTCTCTCACACACACACACACACACAAGAGTAGAGTACAAAAAAAAAACCTTTAAGCAGGCCTACATTTTTTTTATGAACACAAGAGGAAAGAGGGCGCCCTCTGGCTGACTATAGACTCATTACATTGTTCCAATAGTATAGAGTATATTACATTTAAATAAAAAGAAATACTTAAATTAAATTAATGTTGAATATATTCAAGGGAACTCTGGTGGGATCCCAGGGAGCCAAAGTGACTGCAAAATGTTTCTGAGACTTCTGAGACTACGACATGGATGATGGTGTAATAGCGGTGGTCAAAATCTCATTCATTCCACAGGGTTCCAGATTCTCAGACTGGAGAGTGTAGCTCCTTCTCCTTACGTTTCCTCACTTCCATTTCTCACATAACAACAGCAACAAAAAAAACTAGCAATGCAAACAGATGTCATTAATGTCATGTGCATCACTGTTCATGTTTCTCCTTCATTCTGATCATAAAATGGTGCTTGTCGAACCCATCAGCCAGCCTCCTCCTCCTGGGTTCAACTGATTGCATCTCATTTGCATTCAGATGATTGACAGTAAACAACTCAGTATTTGATATAAATTTCAAAAAAATATACTGCATATAGTACATATACATAGAAACGTAAATCATAATATTAATAATAATATTAATATCTTAAATCATAATATTAAATCCCTACTTTTACTATTTAATATCCCTGACATTAAATATTTTATAATAAACAACCAAGATGGTATGTCCATGTGTAGTCCCATTGCTACAAGAGAGCCGTGTTTCAGCGTGGATTCTCCCCACATCACATTATTGTGTGCGATTATTGTATGCGAAGACTTTGTTCTAATTGAATGTACTTTTATTCTACTCAAACATTATTCCTTAGTATGGCAGTATGGTGCTAAGCTCGTATTTTTACTTAATATCTCATTATTTTGACTTACTGTCTCGTTATTTTAAGGTATTAGGTCATTATTTTTGACGTATTACCTTGTTC